>NW_027488366.1:14242424-14545454 GCF_051014445.1 Colletes latitarsis
ATCACGTTGTAGTGTGGTACCACACTGAAACAGTCCATTAAACCTGGTTGCGATCAATATTTTAGGGTTAGGTCTAGGATTTGCCCCCTTCAAGCTTATTCTTTTGCATATTTCTCAAACTTGATGGCTAGATCCTGGGCTTTTTCTGGATTGCATCACGTAGTAATGTGGTACCACACTGAAACATTCAATTAAACCTGGTCTTGATAAATATTTTAGAGGATAACGCATGTTAGGTCTGGGTTAGGTCTAGGATTTGACCTCGTCAGACTCATACTTTCGCACCCTTCACATACTCGTTGAACAGATCCTGGGTTATTCTCTGGTTTGGATCACATAGTAATGTGGTACCACACTGAAACAGTCCATTAAACCTTGTTTCGATCAATATTTTCGAGGATAACGCAAGTTAAGTCTGGTATTGGTCTGGAATTTGACCTCATCAGACTCATACTTTCGCACACTTCACATACTCGTTGAACAGATCTTGGGTTATTTTCTGGTTTGGATCACATAGTAATGTGGTACCACACTGAAACAGTCGATTAAACCAGGTTTCGATCAATATTTTTGAGGATAACGCATGTTAGGTCTAGGTTAGGCCTGGGATTTTCACTCATCAGACTCATACTTTCGCATTCTTCACATACTTGTTGAACGGATCCTGGGTTTTTTCTGGTTTGGATCACGTAGTAATGTGGGACCACACTGAAACAGTCAATTAAACCTGGTTTCGACCAACATTTTAGAGAATAACGCATGTTAGGTCTAGGTTAGGTCTGGGATTTTCACTAATCAGACTCATACTTTCGCATACTTCACATACTTGTTGAACGGATCCTGGGTTTTGTCTGGTTTGGATCACTTAGTAATGTGGTACCACACTGAAACAGTCGATTAAACCAGGTTTCGATCAATATTTTTGAGGATAACGCATGTTAGGTCTGGGATAGGTCTGGGATTAGCCCTCATCAGACTTATACTTTCGCACACTTCACATACTCGTTGATCAGATCCTGGGTTTTTTTCTGCTTTGGATCACGTAGTAATGTGGTACCACACTGAAACAGTCGATTAAACCTGGTTTCGATCAATATTATTCAGGATAACGCATGTTTAGGTCTAGGTTAGGCCTGGGATTTTCACTCATCAGACTCATACTATCGCATTCTTCACATACTTGTTGAACGGATCCTGGGTTTTTTCTCGTTTAGATCACGTAGTAATGTGGGACCACACTGAAACAGTCAATTACACCTGGTATCAATATTATAGAGAATAATTCATGGTCGATCAATATTATAGAGAATAATTCATGTGAGGTCTAGGTTAGGTCTGGGATTTACTCTCATCAGGCTCATTCTTTCGCATATTACTCATACTTGACGGCTAGATCCTGGGCTTTTTCTGGATTGGATCACGTAGTAATGTGGGACCACACTGAAACAGTGAATTGAACCTGGTTTCCATGAATATCTTAGAGGACAACGCATGTTAGGTCTGGGATAGGTCTGGGATTTGCCCTCATCAGACTCATACTTTCGCATTCTTCACATACTTGTTGAATGGTTTTGGGGGTTTTTTCTGGTTTGGATCACGTAGTAATGTGGGACCACACTGAAACAATCAATTAAACCTGGTCTTGATAAATATTTTAGAGGATAACGCATGTTAGGTCTGGGTTAGGTCTAGGTTTGCCCTCGTCAGGCTCATACTTTCGCATATTTCTCATACTTCATGGCTAGATCCTGAGCTATTTCTGGATTGGATCACGTAGTAATGAAGTAGAACACTGAAACAGTCAATTAAACCTGGTTTCGACCAGTATTTTAGAGGATAACGCATGTTAGGTCTAGGTTAGCCCTGGGATTTTCACTCATCAGACTCATACTTTCGCATTCTTCTCATACTTGTTGAACTAAACCTGGGTTTTTTCAGGTTTGGATCACGTAGTAATGTGGTACCACACTGAAACAGTCCATTAAACCTTGTTTCGATCAATATTTTAGAGGATAACGCAAGTTAAGTCTGGTATTGGTCTGGGATTTGACCTCATCAGACTCATACTTTCGCACACTTCACATACTCGTTGAACAGATCTTGGGTTATTTTCTGGTTTGGATCACATAGTAATGTGGTACCACACTGAAACAGTCGATTAAACCAGGTTTCGATCAATATTTTTGAGGATAACGCATGTTAGGTCTAGGTTAGGCCTGGGATTTTCACTCATCAGACTCATACTATCGCATTCTTCACATACTTGTTGAACGGATCCTGGGTTTTTTCTGATTTGGATCACGTAGTAGAGTGGTACCACAATAAAACAGTCAATTAAACCTGGTTTCGATCAATATTTTAGAGGATATCGCAAGTTAGGTCTGGCATTGGTCTGGGATTCGCCCTCATCAGGCTCATACTTTCGCATTCTTCACATACTTGTTGGACGGATCCTGGGTTTTTTCTGGTTTGGATCACGTAGTAATGTGGTACCACACTGAAACAGTCCGTTAAACCTGGTTTGGATCAATATTTTAGAGGATAACGCATGTTAGGTCTAGGTTAGCCCTGGGATTTTCACTCATCAGACTCATACTTTCGCATTCTTCACATACTTGTTGAATGGTTTTGGGGTTTTTTTCTGGTTTGGATCACGTAGTAATGTGGGACCACACTGACACAATCAATTAAACCTGGTCTTGATAAATATTTTAGAGGATAACGCATGTTAGGTCTGGGTTAGGTCTAGGATTTGCCCTCGTCAGGCTCATACTTTCGCATATTTCTCATACTTCATGGCTAGATCCTGGGCTATTTCTGGATTGGATCACGTAGTAATGAAGTACAACACTGAAACAGTCAATTAAACCTGGTTTCGACCAGTATTTTAGAGGATAACGCATGTTAGGTCTTGGTTTGCCCTGGGATTTTCACTCATCAGACTCATACTTTCGCATTCTTCTCATACTTGTTGAACTGAACCTGGGTTTTTTCAGGTTTGGATCACGTAGTAATGTGGTACCACACTGAAACAGTCCATTAAACCTTGTTTCGATCAATATTTTCGAGGATAACGCAAGTTAAGTCTGGTATTGGTCTGGGATTTGACCTCATCAGACTCATACTTTCGCACACTTCACATACTCGTTGAACAGATCTTGGGTTATTTTCTGGTTTGGATCACATAGTAATGTGGTACCACACTGAAACAGTCGATTAAACCAGGTTTCGATCAATATTTTTGAGGATAACGCATGTTAGGTCTAGGTTAGGCCTGGCATTTTCACTCATCAGACTCATACTTTCGCATTCTTCACATACTTGTTGAACGGATCCTGGGTTTTTTCTGGTTTGGATCACGTAGTAATGTGGGACCACACTGAAACAGTCAATTAAACCTGGTTTCGACCAACATTTTAGAGAATAACGCATGTTAGGTCTAGGTTAGGTCTGGGATTTTCACTAATCAGACTCATACTGTCGCATTCTTCACATACTTGTTGAACGGATCCTGGGTTTTGTCTGGTTTGGATCACTTAGTAATGTGGTACCACACTGAAACAGTCGATTAAACCAGGTTTCGATCAATATTTTTGAGGATAACGTAAGTTAGGTCTGGGATAGGTCTGGGATTTGCCCTCATCAGGCTCATACTTTCGCGTTTTTCACATACTTGTTGAACAGATACTGGGATTTTTCTGGTTTGGGTCACGTAGTAGTGTGGTACCACACTGAAACAGTCGATTAAACCTGGTTTGGATCAATATTTTAGAGGATAACGCATGTTAGGTTTGGGTTAGGTCTAGGATTTGCCCTCGTCAGGCTCATACTTTGGCATATTTCTCATACTTCATGGCTAGATCCTGGGCTGTTTCAGGATTGTATCACGTAGTAACGTGGTACCACGCTGAAACAGTCAATTAAACCTGGTTTCGATCAATATTTTAGAGGATAACGCAAGTTAGGTCTGGGATCGGTCTGGGATTTGCCCTCATCAGGCTCATACTTTCGCGTTTTTCACATACTAGTTGAACAGATCCTGGGTTTTTTTCTGGTTTGGATCACGTAGTAGTGTGGTACCACACTGAAACTGTCCATTAAACCTGGTTTCGATCAATATTTTTGAGGATAACGCATGTTAGGTCTAGGTTAGGCCGAGGATTTTCACTCATCAGACTCATACTTTCGCATTCTTCTCATACTTGTTGAACGGATCCTGGGGTTTTACTGGTTTGGATCACGTAGTAATGTGGTACCACACTGAAACAGTCAATTAAACCTGGTTTCGATCAATATCTTAGAGAATAATCCATGTTAGGTCTAGGTTAGGTCTGGGATTTGCTCTCATCAGGCTCATTCTTTCGCATATTTCTCATACTTGATGGCTAGATCATGGGCTTTTTCTGGATTGCATCACGTAGTAATGAAGTACAACACTGAAACAGTCAATTAAACCAAGTTTCCATCAATATTTTAGAGGACAACGCATGCTAGGTCTAGGTTAGGCCTGGGATTTGCCCTCATCAGGGTCATACTTTCGCAGTTTTAACATACATGTTGACCTGATCGAGGGTTTTTTCTGCTTTGGATCACGTAGTAAAGTGGTATCACACTGATGCTGTCCATTAAACCTGGTTTGGATCAATATTTTAGAGGATAACGCATGTTAAGTTTGGGTTAGGTCTAGGATTTGCCCTCGTCAGGCTCATACTTTCGCATATTTCTCATACTTCATGGCTAGATCCTGCGCTGTTTCAGGATTGTATCACGTAGTAACGTGATACCACGCTGAAACAGTCAATTAAACCTGGTTTCGATCAATATTTTAGAGGATAACGCAAGTTAGGTCTGGGATAGGTCTGGGATTCGCCTTTATCAGGCTCATACCTTCGCGTTTTTCACATACTTCTTGAACTGATCCTGGGTTTTTTCTGGTTTGGTTCACGTAGTAATGTGGTACCACACTGAAACAGTCCATTAAACCTGGTTTCGCTCAATATTTTAGAAGATAACGCATGTTAGGTATAGGTTTGGCCTGGGATTTGCCCTCATCAGGGTCATACTTTCGCAGTTTTAACATGCATGTTGACCTGATCGAGGGTTTTTTCTGCTTTGGATCACGTAGTAATGTGGTACCACACTGAAACAGTCAATTAAACCTGGTTTCGATCAATATTTTAGAGAATAATCCATGTTTGGTCTAGGTTAGGTCTGGGATTTACTCCCATCAGGCTCATTCTTTCGCATATTTCTCATACTTGATGGCTAGATCCTGGTCTTTTTCTGGATTGCATCACGTAGTAATGAGGTACCACACTGAAACAGTCAATTAAACCTGGTTTCGATCAATATTTTAGAGGACAACCCAAGTTAGGTCTGGGATAGGTCTGGGATTTGCCCCCATCAGGATCATACTTTCGCATTTTTCACATACTTGTTGAACAGATCCTGGGCTATTTCTGGATTGTATCACGTAGTAATGTGGTACCACGCTGAAACAGTCAATTAAACCTGGTTTCGATCAATATTTTAGAGGATAACGCAAGTTAGGTCTGAGATAGGTCTGGGATTCGCCCTTATCAGGCTCATACTGGTTTCGATCAATATTTTAGAGGACAACACAAGTTAGGTCTGGGATAGGTCTGGGATTTGCCCTCTTCAGGGTCATACTTTCGCATATTTCTCATACTTGATGGCTAGATCCTGGGCTATTTCTGGATTGTATCACGTAGTAATGTGGTACCACGCTGAAACAGTCAATTAAACCTGGTTTCGATGAATATTTTAGAGGATAACGCAAGTTAGGTCTGAGATAGGTCTGGGATTCGCCCTCATCAGGCTCATACTTTCGCGTTTTTCACATACTTGTTGAACTGATCCTGGGTTTTTTCTTGTTTGGATCACGTAGTAATGTGGTACCACACTGAAACAGTCCATTAAACCTGGTTTCGGTCAATATTTTAGAGGATAACGCATGTTCGGTCTGGGATAGGTCTGGGATTTGCCCTCATCAGGCTCATACTTTCGCGTTTTTCACATACTTGTTGAACTGATCCTGGGTTCTTTCTGGTTTGGATCACGTAGTAATGTGGTACCACACTGAAACAGTCCATTAAACCTGGTTTCGTTCAATATTTTAGAAGATAACGCATGTTAGGCCTGGGATTTGCCCTCATCAGGGTCATACTTTCGCAATTTTAACATGCATGTTGACCTGATCGAGGGTTTTTTCTGCTTTGGATCACGTAGTAAAGTGGTACCACAAATAAAACAGTCAATTAAACCTGGTTTCTATCAATATTTTAGAGGATAACGCAAGCTAGGTCTGGGATAGGTCAGAGATTTGCCCTCATCAGACTCATACTTTCGCACACTTCACATACTCGTTGAACAGATCCTGGATTTTTTTCTGGTTTGGATCACGTAGTATTGTGGTACCACACTGAAACTGTCGATTAAACCTGGTTTCGATCAATATTATTGAGGATAACGCATGTTAGGTCTAGGTTAGGCCTGGGATTTTCTCTGATCAGACTCATACTTTCGCGTTTTTCACATACCTGTTGAACAGATCCTGGGTTTTTTCTGGTTTGGATCACGTAGTAGTGTGGTACCACACTGAAACAGTCCATTAAACCTGGTTTCGATCAATATTTTAGAGAATAATTTATGTTAGGTCTAGGTTAGGTCTGGCATTTGCTCCCATCAGGCTCATTCTTTCGCATATTTCTCATACTTGATGGCTAGATCCTGGTCTTTTTCTGGATTGCATCACGTAGTAATGTGGTACCACACTGGAACAGTCCATTAAACCTGGTTTCGATCAATATTTTAGAGGACAACCCAAGTTAGGTCTGGGATAGGTCTGGGATTTGCCCTCATCAGGATCATACTTTCGCATTTTTCACATACTTGTTGAACAGATCCTGGGCTATTTCTGGATTGTATCACGTAGTAATGTGGTACCACGCTGAAACAGTCACTTAAACCTGGTTTCGATCAATATTTTAGAGGATAACGCAAGTTAGGTCTGGGATAGGTCTGGGATTCGCTCTTATCAGGCTCATACTGGTTTCGATCAATATTTTAGAGGATATAGCATGTTAGGTCTGGGTTAGGTCTAGGATTTGCCCTCATCAGGCTCATACCTTCGCGTTTCTCACATACTTGTTGAACAGATCCTGGGTTTTTTCTGATTTGGATCACGTAGTAATGTGGTACCACACTGAAACAGTCCATTAAACCTGGTTTCGATCAATATTTTTGAGGATAACGCATGTTAGGTCTAGGTTAGGCCGAGGATTTTCACTCATCAGACTCATACTTTCGCATTCTTCACATACTTGTTGTACGGATCCTGGGGTTTTACTGGTTTGGATCACGTAGTGATGTGGTACCACACTGAAACAGTCAATTAAACCTGGTTTCGATCAATATTTTAGAGAATAATCCATGTTAGGTCTAGGTTAGGTCTGGGATTTGCTCTCATCAGGCTCATTCTTTCGCATATTTCTCATACTTGATGGCTAGATCCTGGGCTGTTTCAGGATTGTATCACGTAGTAACGTGGTACCACGCTGAAACAGTCAATTAAACCTGGTTTCGATCAATATTTTAGAGGATATCGCATGTTAGGTCTGGGTTAGGTCTAGGATTTGCCCTCATCAGGATCATACTTTCGCATTTTTCACATACTTGTTGAACAGATCCTGGGCTATTTCTGGATTGTATCACGTAGTAATGTGGTACCACGCTGAAACAGTCAATTAAACCTGGTTTCGATCAATATTTTAGAGGATAACGCAAGTTAGGTCTGAGATAGGTCTGGGATTCGCCCTCATCACGCTCATACTGGTTTCGATCAATATTTTAGAGCACAACGCAAGTTAGGTCTGGGATAGGTCTGGGATTTGCCCTCATCAGGGTCATACTTTCGCATATTTCTCATACTTCATGGCTAGATTCTGGGCTATTTCTGGATTGGATCACGTAGTAATGTGGTGCCACACTGAAACAGTCAATTAAACCTGGTTTCGATCAATATTTTAGAGGATAACGCATGTTAGGTCTAGGTTAGGCCGAGGATTTTCACTCATCAGACTCATACTTTCGCATTCTTCACATACTTGTTGTACGGATCCTGGGGTTTTACTGGTTTGGATCACGTAGTAATGTGGTACCACACTGAAACAGTCAATTAAACCTGGTTTCGATCAATATTTTAGAGAATAATCCATGTTAGGTCTAGGTTAGGTCTGGGATTTGCTCTCATCAGGCTCATTCTTTCGCATATTTCTCATACTTGATGGCTAGATCCTGGGCTTTTTCTGGATTGCATCACGTAGTAATGAAGTACAACACTGAAACAGTCAATTAAACCAAGTTTCCATCAATATTTTGGAGGAGAACGCATGTTAGGTCTGGGATCGGTCTGGGATTTGCCTTCATCAGGGTCATACTTTCGCAGTTTTAACATACATGTTGACCTGATCGAGGGTTTTTTCTGCTATGGATCACGTAGTAAAGAAGTACCACACTGAAGCTGAACATTAAACCTTGTTTGGATCAATATTTTAGAGGATAACGCATGTTAGGTTTGGGTTAGGTCTAGGATTTGCCCTCGTCAGGCTCATACTTTGGCATCTTTCTCATACTTCATGGCTAGATCCTGGGCTGTTTCAGGATTGTATCACGTAGTAACGTGGTACCACGCTGAAACAGTCAATTAAACCTGGTTTCGATCAATATTTTAGAGGATAACGCAAGTTAGGTCTGGGATCGGTCTGGGATTTGCCCTCATCAGGCTCATACTTTCGCGTTTTTCACATACTAGTTGAACAGATCCTGGGTTTTTTTCTGGTTTGGATCACGTAGTAGTGTGGTACCACACTGAAACTGTCCATTAAACCTGGTTTCGATCAATATTTTTGAGGATAACGCATGTTAGGTCTAGGTTAGGCCGAGGATTTTCACTCATCAGACTCATACTTTCGCATTCTTCACATACTTGTTGAACGGATCCTGGGGTTTTACTGGTTTGGATCACGTAGTAATGTGGTACCACACTGAAACAGTCCATTAAACCTGGTTTCGATCAATGTTTTAGAGGATAACGCGTGTTAGGTCTGGGTTAGGCCTGGGATTTGCGCTCATCAGACTCATACTTTCGCATACTTCACATACTTGTTGATCGGATCCTGGGTTTTTTCCGGTTTGGTTCACGTAGTAATGTGGTACCACACTGAAACATTCAATTAAACCTTGTCTTGATAAATTTTTTAGAGGATAACGTATGTTAGGTCTGGGTTACGTGTAGGGTGCCCTCATCAGGCTCATACTTTCGCATATTTCTCATACTTCATGGCTAGATCCTGGGCTATTTCTGGATTGTATCACGTAGTAATGTGGTACCACGCTGAAACAGTCAATTAAACCTGGTTTCGATCAATATTTTAGAGGATAGCGCATGTTAGGTCCAGGTTAGGCCGTGGATTTTCACTCATCAGACTCATACTTTCGCATTCTTCACATACTTGTTGAACGGCTCCTGTGTTTTTTCTGGTTTGGTTCACGTAGTAATGTGGTACCACACTGAAACAGTCCATTAAACCTGGTTTCGATCAATATTTTAGAGGATATCGCATGTTAGGTCTGGGTTAGGTCTAGGATTTGCCCTCATCAGGCTCATACCTTCGCGTTTCTCACATACTTGTTGAACAGATCCTGGGTTTTTTCTGATTTGGATCACGTAGTAATGTGGTACCACACTGAAACAGTCAATTAAACCTGGTTTCGATCAATATTTTTGAGGATAACGCGTGTTAGGTCTGGGTTAGGCCTGGGATTTTCACAAATCAGACTCATACCTTCGCATTCTTCACATACTTGTTGAACGGATCCTGGGTTTTTCCTGGTTTGGATCACGTAGTAATGTGGGACCACACTGAAACAATCAATTAAACCTGGTCTTGATAAATATTTTAGAGGATAACGCATGTTAGGTCTGGGATAGGTCAGAGATTTGCCCTCATCAGACTCATACTTTCGCACACTTCACATACTCGTTGAACAGATCCTGGATTTTTTTCTGGTTTGGATCACGTAGTATTGTGGTACCACACTGAAACTGTCGATTAAACCTGGTTTCGATCAATATTATTGAGGATAACGCATGCTAGGTCTAGGTTAGGCCTGGGATTTTCTCTGATCAGACTCATACTTTCGCATTCTTCACATACTTGTTGAACAGATCCTGGGTTTCTTCCGGTTTGGTTCGCGTAATAATGTGGTACCACACTGAAACATTCAATTAAACCTGGTCTTGATAAACATTTTAGAGGATAACGTATGTTAGGTCTGGGTTACGTCTAGGATTTGCCCTCATCAGGCTCATACTTTCGCATATTTCTCATACTTCATGGCTAGATCCTGGATTTTCTTCTGGTTTGGATCACGTAGTATTGTGGTACCACACTGAAACTGTCGATTAAACCTGGTTTCGATCAATATTATTGAGGATAACGCAAGTTAGGTCTGGGATAGGTCTGGGATTTGCCCTCATCAGGCTCATACTCGCTTCGATCAATATTTTAGAGCACAACGCAAGTTAGGTCTGAGATAGGTCTGGGATTCGCCCTCATCAGGCTCTTACTTTCGCGTTTTTCACATACTTGTTGAACTGATCCTGGGTTATTTCTGGTTTGGATCACGTAGTAATGTGGTACCACACTGAAACAGTCGATTAAACCTGGTTTCGATCAATATTTTAGAGGACAACACAAGTTAGGTCTGGGATAGGTCTGGGATTTGCCCTAATCAGGGTCATACTTTCGCAGTTTTAACATACATGTTGACCTGATCGAGGGTTTTTTCTACATTGGATCACGTAGTAGTGTGGTACCACACTGAAACAGTCCATTAAACCTGGTTTCGATCAATATTTTAGAGAATAATTCATGGTAGGTCTAGGTTAGGCCTGAGATTTTCACTCATCAGACTCACAGCTTCGCATTCTTCACATACTTGTTGAACGGATCCTGGGTTTTTTCTGGTTTGGTTCACGTAGTAATGTGGTACCACACTGAAACATTCAATTAAACCTGGTCTTGATAAATATTTTAGAGGATAACGTATGTTAGGTCTGGGTTACGTCTAGGATTTGCCCTCATCAGGCTCATACTTTCGCATATTTCTCATACTTCATGGCTAGATCCTGGGCTATTTCTGGATTGTATCACGTAGTAATGTGGTACCACGCTGAAACAGTCCATTTAACCTGGTTTCGATCAATATTTTAGAGGATAACGCAAGTTAGGTCTGAGATAGGTCTGGGATTCGCCCTCATCAGGCTCTTACTTTCGCGTTTTTCACATACTTGTTGAACTGATCCTGGGTTATTTCTGGTTTGGATCACGTAGTAATGTGGTACCACACTGAAACAGTCGATTAAACCTGGTTTCGATCAATATTTTTGAGGATAACGCAAGTTAGGTCTGGGATAGGTCTGGGATTTGCCCTCATCAGACACATACTTTCGCACACTTCACATACTCGTTGAACAGATCCTGGGTTATTTTCTGGTTTGGATCACATAGTAATGTGGTACCACACTGAAACAGTCCATTAAACCTGGTTTCGATCAATATTTTAGAGGATAACGCATGTTAGGTCTAGGTTAGGCCTGGGATTTTCACTGATCAGACTCATACTTTCGCATTCTTCACATACTTGTTGAACGGATCCTGGGTTTTTTCCGGTTTGGTTCACGTAGTAATGTGGTACCACACTGAAACATTCAATTAAACCTTGTCTTGATAAATTTTTTAGAGGATAACGTATGTTAGGTCTGGGTTACGTCTAGGGTGCCCTCATCAGGCTCATACTTTCGCATATTTCTCATACTTCATGGCTAGATCCTGGGCTATTTCTGGATTGTATCACGTAGTAATGTGGTACCACGCTGAAACAGTCAATTAAACCTGGTTTCGATCAATATTTTAGAGAATAATTCATGTTAGGTCTAGGTTAGGTCTAGGATTTGCACTCATCAGGCTCATACTTTCGCATATTTCTCATACTTCATGGCTAGATCCTGGGCTGTTTCTGGATTGTATCACGTAGTAATGCGGTACCACGCTGAAACAGTCAATTAAACCTGGTTTCGATCAATATTTTAGAGGATAACGCAAGTTAGGTCTGGGATAGGTCTGGGATTCGCCCTCATCAGGCTCATACTTTCGCGTTTTTCACGTACTTGTTGAACTGATCCTGTGTTTTTTCTGGTTTGCATCACGTAGTAAAGTGGTACCACACTGAAGCAGTCCATTAAACCTGGTTTGGATCAATATTTTAGAGGATAACGCATGTTAGGTTTGGTTAGGTCTAGGATTTTCCCTCATCAGGCTCATACTTTCGCATATTTCTCATACTTCATGGCTAGATCCTGGGCTGTTTCTGGATTGTATCACGTAGTAATGCGGTACCACGCTGAAACAGTCAATTAAACCTGGTGTCGATCAATATTTTAGAGGATAACGCAAGTTAGATCTGGGATAGGTCTGGGATTCGCCCTCATCAGGGTCATACTTTCGCGTTTTTCACGTACTTGTTGAACTGATCCTGGGTTTTTTCTGGTTTGGATCACGTAGCAATGTGGTACCACACTGAAACGGTCGATTAAACCTGGTTTCGATCAATATTTTAGAGGATAACGCAAGTTTGGTCTGGGATAGGTCTGGGATTTGCCCTCATCAGGCTCATACTTTCGCGTTTTTCACATACTTGTTGAACAGATCCTGGGTTTTTTCTGGTTTGGGTCACGTAGTAATGTGGTACCACACTGAAACAGTCGATTAAACCAGGTTTCGATTAATAATTTTGAGGATAACGCATGTTAGGTCTAGGTTAGGCCTGGGATTTTCACTCATCAGACTCATACTTTCGCGTTCTTCACATACTTGTTGAACGGATCCTGGGTTTTTTCTGGTTTGGGTCATGTAGTAATGTGGTACCACACTGAAACAGTCGATTAAACCAGGTTTCGATCAATATTTTTGAGGATAACGCATGTTAGGTCTAGGTTAGGCCTGGGATTTTCACTCATCAGACTCATACTTTCGCGTTCTTCACATACTTGTTGAACGGATCCTGGGTTTTTTCTGGTTTGGGTCACGTAGTAATGTGGTACCACACTCAAACAGTCGATTAAACCAGGTTTCGATTAATAATTTTGAGGATAACGCATGTTAGGTCTAGGTTAGGCCTGGGATTTTCACTCATCAGACTCATACTTTCGCGTTCTTCACATACTTGTTGAACGGATCCTGGGTTTTTTCTGGTTTGGGTCACGTAGCAATGTGGTACCACACTGAAACAGTCGATTAAACCTGGTTTCGATCAATATTTTGGAGGATAACGCAAGTTTGGTCTGAGATAGGTCTGGGATTTGCCCTCATCAGGCTCATACTTTCGCGTTTTTCACATACTTGTTGAACAGATCCTGGGTTTTTTCTGGTTTGGATCACGTAGTAGTGTGGTACCACACTGAAACAGTCCATTAAACCTGGTTTGGATCAATATTTTAGAGGATAACGTATGTTCGGTCTAGGTTAGGTCTGGGATTTTCACTCTTCAGACTCATACTTTCGCATTCTTCACATACTTGTTGAACGGATCCTGGGTTTTTTCTGGTTTGGATCACGTAGTAATGTGGGACCACACTGAAACAATCAATTAAACCTGGTCTTGATAAATATTTTACAGGATAACGCATGTTAGGTCTGGGATAGGTCTGGGATTTGCCCTCATCAGACCCATACTTTCGCACACTCCACATACTCGTAGAACAGATCCTGGGTTATTTTCTGGTTTGGATCACATAGTAATGTGGTACCACACTGAAACAGTCGATTAAACCAGGTTTCGATCAATATTTTTGAGGATAACGCGTGTTAGGTCTAGGCCTGGGATTTTCACTCATCAGACTCATACCTTCGCATTCTTCACATACTTGTTGAACGGATCCTGGGTTTTTTCTGGTTTGCATCACGTAGTAATGAAGTACAACACTGAAACAGTCAATTAAACCAGGTTTCGATCAATATTTTTGAGGATAACGCATGTTAGGTCTAGGTTAGGCCTGGGATTTTCACTCTTCAGACTCATACTTTCGCATTCTTCACATACTTGTTGAACGGATCCTGGGTTTTTTCTGGTTTGGATCACGTAGTAATTTTGGACCACACTGAAACAATCAATTAAACCTGGTCTTGATAAATATTTTAGAGGACAACGCATGTTAGTTCTGGGTTAGGTCTAGGATTTGCCCTCATCAGGCTCATACTTTCGCATATTTCTCATACTTCATGGCTAGATCCTGGGCTATTCCTGGATTGGATCACGTAGTAATGTGGTACCACACTGAAACAGTCAATTAAACCTGGTTTCGCTCAATATTTTAGGAGATAACGCATGTTAGGTCTAGGTTAGGCCTGGGATTTGCCCTCATCAGAGTCATACTTTCGCAGTTTTAACATGCATGTTGACCTGATCAAGAGTTTTTTCTGCTTTGGATCACGTAGTAAAGTGGTACCACAACTAAAACAGTCAATTAAACCTGGTTTCGATCACTATTTTAGCGGATAACGCAAGTTAGGTCTGGGATAGGTCTGGGATTATCCCTCATCAGACTCATACTTTCGCGTTTTTCACATACTTGTTGAACTGATCCTGGGTTTTTTCTGGTTTGGATCACGTAGCAATGTGGTACCACACTGAAACAGTCGATTAAACCTGGTTTCGATCAATATTTCAGAGCATAACGCAAGTTTGGTCTGGGATAGGCCTGGGATTTTCACTCATCAGACTCATACTTTCGCATTCTTCACATACTTGTTGAACGGATCCTGGGTTTTTTCTGGTTTGGATCACGTAGTAATGTGGGACCACACTGAAACAATCAATTAAACCTGGTCTTGATAAATATTTTAGAGGATAACGCAAGTTTGGTCTGGGATAGGTCTGGGATTTGCCCTCATCAGACTCATACTTTCGCACACTTCACATACTCGTTGAACAGATCCTGGGTTATTTTCTGGTTTGGATCACATAGTAATGTGGTACCACACTGAAACAGTCGATTAAACCAGGTTTCGATCAATATTTTTGAGGATATCGCATGTTAGGTCTAGGTTAGGCCTGGGATTTTCACTCATCAGACTCATACTTTCGCATTCTTCACATACTTGTTGAACCGATCCTGGGTTTTTTCTGGTTTGGATCACGTAGTAATGTGGGACCATACTGAAACAATCAATTAAACCTGGTCTTGATAAATATTTTAGAGGACAACGCATGTTAGGTCTGGGTTAGGTCTAGGATTTGCCCTCATCAGGCTCATACTTTCGCATATTTCTCATACTTCATGGCTATATCCTGGGCTGTTTCTGGATTGTATCACGTAGTAATGCGGTACCACGCTGAAACAGTCAATTAAACCTGGTTTGGATCAATATTTTAGAGGATAACGCATGTTAGGTTTGGTTAGGTCTAGGATTTTCCCTCGTCGGGCTCATACTTTCGCATATTTCTCATACTTCATGGCTAGATCCTGCGCTTTTTCTGGTTTGCATCACGTAGTAATGAAGTACAACACTGAAACAGTCGATTAAACATGGTTTCCATCAATATCTTAGAGGACAACGCAAGTTAGGTCTTGCATAGGTCTGGGATTTGCCCTCATCAGGCTCATACTTTCGTGATTTTCACATACTTGTTGAACAGATCCTGGGTTTTTTCTGGTTTGGATCACGTAGTAGTGTGGTACCACACTGAAACGGTCCATTAAACCTGGTTTGGATCAATATTTTAGAGGATAACGCATGTTAGGTCTAGGTTAGGTCTGTGATTTTCACTCATCAGACTCATACTTTCGCATTCTTCACATACTTGTTGAACGGATCCTGGGTTTTTTCTGGTTTGGATCACGTAGTAATGTGGGACCACACTGAAACAATCAATTAAACCTGGTCTTGATAAATATTTTAGAGGACAACGCATGTTAGGTCTGGGATAGGTCGGGGATTTGCCCTCACCGGACTCATACTTTCGCACACTTCACATACTCGTTGAACTGATCCTGGGTTATTTTCTGATTTGGATCACATAGTAATGTGGTACCACACTGAAACAGACGATTAAACCAGGTTTCGATAAATATATTTGAGGATAACGCATGTTAGGTCTAGGTTAGGCCGGGGTTTTTCACTCATCACACTCATACTTTCGCATTCTGCACATACTTGTTGAACGGATCCTGGGTTTTTACTGGTTTGGATCACGTAGTAATGAAATGCAACACTGAAACAGTCAATTAAACCTGGTTTCCATCAATATTTTTGAGGATAACGCAAGTTAGGTCTGGGATAGGTCTGGGATTCGCCCTCATCAGGCTCATACTTTCGCATATTTCTCATACTTGATGGCTAGATCCTGGGTTTTTTCCGGTTTGGGTCACGTAGTAGTGTGGTACCACACTGAAACAGTCGATTAAACCTGGTTTCGAACAATATTTTTTAGGATAACGCACGTTAGGTCTAGGTTAGGCCGGGGATTTTCACTCATCAGACTCTTACTTTCGCATTCTTCACATACTTGTTGAACGGATCCTGGGTTTTTACTGGATTGTACCACGTAGTAATGAAGTACGACACTGAAACAGTCAATTAAACCTGGTTTCCATCAATGTTTTATAGGATAAGGCATGTTAGGTCTGGGTTTGGCCTGGGATTTTCACTCATCAGACTCATACTTTCGCATACTTCACATACTTGTTGAACGGATCCTGGGCTATTGCTGGATTGGATCACGTAGTAATGTGGTACCCCACTGAAACAGTCAATTAAACCTGGTTTCGATGAATATTTTACAGAATAATTCATGTTAGGTCTGGGTTAGGTCTGGGATATGCTCTCATCAGGCTCATTCTTTCGCATATCTCTTATACTTGATGGCCAGATCCTGGGCTTTTTCTTGATTGCACCACGTAGTAATGAAGTACAACACTGAAACAGTCAATTAAATCAGGTTTCGATCAATATTTTAGAGAATAATTCATGTTGGGTCTAGGTTAGGCCTGGGATTTGCCCTCATCAGGCTCATACTTTCGCATATTTCTCATACTTCATGGCTAGATCCTGGGCTGTTTCTGGATTGTATCACATAGTAATGTGGCACCACGCTGAAACAGTCGATTAAACCTGGTTTCCATCAATATTTTAGAGGACAACGCATGTTAGGTCTAGGTTAGGCCTGGTATTTGCCCTCATCAGGGTCATACTTTCGCAGTTTTAACATACATGTTGACCTGATCGAGGGTTTTTTCTGCTTTGGATCACGTAGTAAAGTGGTACCACACTGAAACAGTCCATTAAACCTGGTTTGGATCAATATTTTAGAGGATAACGCATGTTAGGTCTAGGTTAGCCCTGGGATTTTCACTCATCAGACTCATACTTTCGCATTCTTCACATACTTGTTGAACGGATCCTGGGTTTTTTCTGGTTTGGTTCACGTAGTAATGTGGTACCACACTGAAACATTCGATTAAACCTGATCTTGATAAATATTTTAGAGGATAACGCATGTTAGGTTTGGGTTAAGTCTAAGATTTGCCCTCATCAGGCTCATACTTTCGCATATTTCTCATACTTCATGGCTAGATCCTGGGCTGTTTCTGGATTGTATCACGTAGTAATGTGGTACCACGCTGAAACAGTCAATTAAACCTGGTTTCGATCAATATTTTAGAGGATAACGCAAGTTAGGTCTGGCATCGGTCTGGGATTCGCCCTCATCAGGCTCATACTTTCGCGTTTTTCACATACTTGTCGAACTGATCCTGGGCTTTTTCTGGTTTGGATCACGTAGTAATGTGGTACCACACTGAAACAGTCGATTAAACCAGGTTTCGATCAATATTTTTGAGGATAACGCATGTTAGGTCTAGGTTAGGCCTGGGATTTTCACTCATCAGACTCATACTTTCGCATTATTCACATACTTGTTGAACGGATCCTGGGTTTTTTCTGGTTTGGATCACGTAGTAATGTGGGACCACACTGAAACAGTCAATTAAACCTGGTTTCGATCAATATATTAGAGAATAATTCATGTTAGGTCTAGGTTAGGTCTGGGATTTACTCTCATCAGGCTCATTCTTTCGCATATTTCTCATACTTGATGGCTAGATCCTGGGCTTTTTCTGGATTGCATCACGTAGTAATGAAGTACAACACTGAAACAGTCAATTAAACCTGGTTTCCATCAATATCTTAGAGGACAACGCAAGTTAGGTCTGGGATAGGTCTGGGATTTGCCCACATCCGGCTCATACTTTCGCGTTTTTCACATACTTGTTGAACAGATCCTGGGTTTTTTCTGGTTTGGATCACGTAGTAGTGTGGTACCACACTGAAGCAATCAATTAAACCTGGTCTTGATAAATATTTTAGAGGATAACGCATGTTAGGTCTAGGTTAGGCCTGGAATTTTCACTCATCAGACTCATACTTTCGCATTCTTCTCATACTTGTTGAACGGATCCTGGGTTTTTTCTGGATTGGGTCACGTAGTAGTGCGGTACCACACTGAAACAGTCGATTAAACCTGGTTTCGATCAATATTTTTGAGGATAACGCAAGTTAGGTCTGGGATAGGTCTGGGATTTTCCCTCATCAGGCTCATACTTTCGCGTTTTTCACATACTTGTTGAACAGATCCTGGGTTTTTTCTGGATTGGGTCACGTAGTAGTGTGGTACCACACTGAAACAGTCGATTAAACCTGGTTTCGATCAATATTTTTGAGGATAACGCATGTTAGGTCTGGGTTAGGTCTGGGATTTGCTCTCATCAGGCTCATTCTTTCGCATATCTCTTATACTTGATGGCCAGATCCTGGGCTTTTTCTGGATTGCACCACGTAGTAATGAAGTACAACACTGAAACAGTCAATTAAATCTGGTTTCGATCAATATTTTAGAGAATAATTCATGTTGGGTCTAGGTTAGGCCTGGGATTTGCCCTCATCAGGCTCATACTTTCGCATATTTCTCATACTTCATGGCTAGATCCTGGGCTATTTCTGGATTGTATCACGTAGTAATGTGGTACCACACAGAAACAGTCAATTAAACCTGGTTTCGATCAATATTTTAGAGGATAACGCAAGTTAGGTCTGGGATAGGTCTGGGATTTTCACTCATCAGACTCATACTTTCGCATTCTTAACATACTTGTTGAACGGATCCTGGGTTGTTTCTGGTTTGGATCACGTAGTAATGTGGTACCACACTGAAACAATCAATTAAACCTGGTCTTGATAAATATTTTAGAGGACAACGCATGTTAGGTCTGGGATAGGTCGGGGATTTGCCCTCACCGGACTCATACTTTCGCACACTTCACATACTCGTTGAACAGATCCTGGGTCATTTTCTGATTTGGATCACATAGTAATGTGGTACCACACTGAAACAGACGATTAAACCAGGTTTCGATAAATATTTTTGAGGATAACGCATGTTAGGTCTAGGTTAGGCCGGGGTTTTTCACTCATCACACTCATACTTTCGCATTCTTCACATACTTGTTGAACGGATCCTGGGTTTTTACTGGTTTGGATCACGTAGTAATGAAATGCAACACTGAAACAGTCAATTAAACCTGGTTTCCATCAATATTTTTGAGGATAACGCAAGTTAGGTCTGGGATAGGTCTGGGATTCGCCCTCATCAGGCTCATACTTTCGCATATTTCTCATACTTGATGGCTAGATCCTGGGTTTTTTCCGGTTTGGGTCACGTAGTAGTGTGGTACCACACTGAAACAGTCGATTAAACCTGGTTTCGAACAATATTTTTTAGGATAACGCACGTTAGGTCTAGGTTAGGCCGGGGATTTTCACTCATCAGACTCTTACTTTCGCATTCTTCACATACTTGTTGAACGGATCCTGGGTTTTTACTGGATTGTATCACGTAGTAATATGGGACCACACTGAAACAATCAATTAAACCTGGTCTTGATAAATATTTTAGAGGATAACGCATGTTAGGTCTGGGTTAGGTCTAGGATTTGCACTCGTCAAGCTCAAACTTTCGCATATTTCTCATACTTCATGGCTGGATCCTGGGCTATTGCTGGATTGGATCACGTAGTAATGTGGTACCCCACTGAAACAGTCAATTAAACCTGGTTTCGATGAATATTTTAGAGAATAATTCATGTTAGGTCTGGGTTAGGTCTGGGATTTGCTCTCATCAGGCTCATTCTTTCGCATATCTCTTATACTTGATGGCCAGATCCTGGGCTTTTTCTGGATTGCACCACGTAGTAATGAAGTACAACACTGAAACAGTCAATTAAATCTGGTTTCGATCAATATTTTAGAGAATAATTCATGTTGGGTCTAGGTTAGGCCTGGGATTTGCCCTCATCAGGCTCATACTTTCGCATATTTCTCATACTTCATGGCTAGATCCTGGGCTGTTTCTGGATTGTATCACATAGTAATGTGGCACCACGCTGAAACAGTCGATTAAACCTGGTTTCCATCAATATTTTAGAGGACAACGCATGTTAGGTCTAGGTTAGGCCTGGTATTTGCCCTCATCAGGGTCATACTTTCGCAGTTTTAACATACATGTTGACCTGATCGAGGGTTTTTTCTGCTTTGGATCACGTAGTAAAGTGGTACCACACTGAAACAGTCCATTAAACCTGGTTTGGATCAATATTTTAGAGGATAACGCATGTTAGGTCTAGGTTAGCCCTGGGATTTTCACTTATCAGACTCATACTTTCGCATTCTTCACATACTCGTTGAACAGATCCTGGGTTATTTTCTGGTTTGGATCACATAGTAATGTGGTACCACACTGAAACAGTCGATTAAACCAGGTTTCGATCAATATTTTTGAGGATATCGCATGTTAGGTCTAGGTTAGGCCTGGGATTTTCACTCATCAGACTCATACTTTCGCATTCTTCACATACTTGTTGAACCGATCCTGGGTTTTTTCTGGTTTGGATCACGTAGTAATGTGGGACCATACTGAAACAATCAATTAAACCTGGTCTTGATAAATATTTTAGAGGACAACGCATGTTAGGTCTGGGTTAGGTCTAGGATTTGCCCTCATCAGGCTCATACTTTCGCATATTTCTCATACTTCATGGCTATATCCTGGGCTGTTTCTGGATTGTATCACGTAGTAATGCGGTACCACGCTGAAACAGTCAATTAAACCTGGTTTGGATCAATATTTTAGAGGATAACGCATGTTAGGTTTGGTTAGGTCTAGGATTTTCCCTCGTCGGGCTCATACTTTCGCATATTTCTCATACTTCATGGCTAGATCCTGCGCTTTTTCTGGTTTGCATCACGTAGTAATGAAGTACAACACTGAAACAGTCGATTAAACATGGTTTCCATCAATATCTTAGAGGACAACGCAAGTTAGGTCTTGCATAGGTCTGGGATTTGCCCTCATCAGGCTCATACTTTCGTGATTTTCACATACTTGTTGAACAGATCCTGGGTTTTTTCTGGTTTGGATCACGTAGTAGTGTGGTACCACACTGAAACGGTCCATTAAACCTGGTTTGGATCAATATTTTAGAGGATAACGCATGTTAGGTCTAGGTTAGGTCTGTGATTTTCACTCATCAGACTCATACTTTCGCATTCTTCACATACTTGTTGAACGGATCCTGGGTTTTTTCTGGTTTGGATCACGTAGTAATGTGGGACCACACTGAAACAATCAATTAAACCTGGTCTTGATAAATATTTTAGAGGACAACGCATGTTAGGTCTGGGATAGGTCGGGGATTTGCCCTCACCGGACTCATACTTTCGCACACTTCACATACTCGTTGAACTGATCCTGGGTTAGTTTCTGAGTTGGATCACATAGTAATGTGGTACCACACTGAAACAGACGATTAAACCAGGTTTCGATAAATATTTTTGAGGATAACGCATGTTAGGTCTAGGTTAGGCCGGGGTTTTTCACTCATCACACTCATACTTTCGCATTCTGCACATACTTGTTGAACGGATCCTGGGTTTTTACTGGTTTGGATCACGTAGTAATGAAATGCAACACTGAAACAGTCAATTAAACCTGGTTTCCATCAATATTTTTGAGGATAACGCAAGTTAGGTCTGGGATAGGTCTGGGATTCGCCCTCATCAGGCTCATACTTTCGCATATTTCTTATACTTGATGGCTAGATCCTGGGTTTTTTCCGGTTTGGGTCACGTAGTAGTGTGGTACCACACTGAAACAGTCGATTAAACCTGGTTTCGAACAATATTTTTTAGGATAACGCACGTTAGGTCTAGGTTAGGCCGGGGATTTTCACTCATCAGACTCTTACTTTCGCATTCTTCACATACTTGTTGAACGGATCCTGGGTTTTTACTGGATTGTACCACGTAGTAATGAAGTACGACACTGAAACAGTCAATTAAACCTGGTTTCCATCAATGTTTTATAGGATAAGGCATGTTAGGTCTGGGTTTGGCCTGGGATTTTCACTCATCAGACTCATACTTTCGCATACTTCACATACTTGTTGAACGGATCCTGGGCTATTGCTGGATTGGATCACGTAGTAATGTGGTACCCCACTGAAACAGTCAATTAAACCTGGTTTCGATGAATATTTTACAGAATAATTCATGTTAGGTCTGGGTTAGGTCTGGGATATGCTCTCATCAGGCTCATTCTTTCGCATATCTCTTATACTTGATGGCCAGATCCTGGGCTTTTTCTGGATTGCACCACGTAGTAATGAAGTACAACACTGAAACAGTCAATTAAATCAGGTTTCGATCAATATTTTAGAGAATAATTCATGTTGGGTCTAGGTTAGGCCTGGGATTTGCCCTCATCAGGCTCATACTTTCGCATATTTCTCATACTTCATGGCTAGATCCTGGGCTGTTTCTGGATTGTATCACATAGTAATGTGGCACCACGCTGAAACAGTCGATTAAACCTGGTTTCCATCAATATTTTAGAGGACAACGCATGTTAGGTCTAGGTTAGGCCTGGTATTTGCCCTCATCAGGGTCATACTTTCGCAGTTTTAACATACATGTTGACCTGATCGAGGGTTTTTTCTGCTTTGGATCACGTAGTAAAGTGGTACCACACTGAAACAGTCAATTAAACCTGGTTTCCATCAATATCTTAGAGGACAACGCAAGTCAGGTCTGGGATAGGTCTGGGATTTGCCCTCATCAGGCTCCTACTTTCGCGTTTTTCACATACATGTTGAACAGATCCTGGGTTTTTTCTGATTTGGATCACGTAGTAGTATGGTACCACACTGAAACAGTCCATTAAACCTGGTTTGGATCAATATTTTAGAGGATAACGCATGTTAGGTCTAGGTTAGCCCTGGGATTTTCACTCATCAGACTCATACTTTCGCATTCTTCACATACTTGTTGAACGGATCCTGGGTTTTTTCTGGTTTGGTTCACGTAGTAATGTGGTACCACACTGAAACATTCGATTAAACCTGATCTTGATAAATATTTTAGAGGATAACGCATGTTAGGTTTGGGTTAAGTCTAAGATTTGCCCTCATCAGGCTCATACTTTCGCATATTTCTCATACTTCATGGCTAGATCCTGGGCTGTTTCTGGATTGTATCACGTAGTAATGTGGTACCACGCTGAAACAGTCAATTAAACCTGGTTTCGATCAATATTTTAGAGGATAACGCAAGTTAGGTCTGGCATCGGTCTGGGATTCGCCCTCATCAGGCTCATACTTCCGCGTTTTTCACATACTTGTCGAACTGATCCTGGGCTTTTTCTGGTTTGGATCACGTAGTAATGTGGTACCACACTGAAACAGTCAATTAAACCTGGTTTCGATCAATATTTTAGAGAATAATTCATGTTAGGTCTAGGTTAGGTCTGGGATTTGCTCTCATCAGGCTCATACTTTCGCACACTTCACATACTCGTTTGACAGATCCTGTGTTATTTTCTGGTTTGGATCGCATAGTAATGTGGTACCACACTGAAACAGTCGATTAAACCAGGTTTCGATCAATATTTTTGAGGATAACGCATGTTAGGTCTAGGTTAGGCCTGGGATTTTCACTCATCAGACTCATACTTTCGCATTATTCACATACTTGTTGAACGGATCCTGGGTTTTTTCTGGTTTGGATCACGTAGTAATGTGGGACCGCACTGAAACAGTCAATTAAACCTGGTTTCGATCAATATATTAGAGAATAATTCATGTTAGGTCTAGGTTAGGTCTGGGATTTACTCTCATCAGGCTCATTCTTTCGCATATTTCTCATACTTGATGGCTAGATCCTGGGCTTTTTCTGGATTGCATCACGTAGTAATGAAGTACAACACTGAAACAGTCAATTAAACCTGGTTTCCATCAATATCTTAGAGGACAACGCAAGTTAGGTCTGGGATAGGTCTGGGATTTGCCCACATCCGGCTCATACTTTCGCGTTTTTCACATACTTGTTGAACAGATCCTGGGTTTTTTCTGGTTTGGATCACGTAGTAGTGTGGTACCACACTGAAGCAATCAATTAAACCTGGTCTTGATAAATATTTTAGAGGATAACGCATGTTAGGTCTAGGTTAGGCCTGGAATTTTCACTCATCAGACTCATACTTTCGCATTCTTCTCATACTTGTTGAACGGATCCTGGGTTTTTTCTGGATTGGGTCACGTAGTAGTGCGGTACCACACTGAAACAGTCGATTAAACCTGGTTTCGATCAATATTTTTGAGGATAACGCAAGTTAGGTCTGGGATAGGTCTGGGATTTTCCCTCATCAGGCTCATACTTTCGCGTTTTTCACATACTTGTTGAACAGATCCTGGGTTTTTTCTGGATTGGGTCACGTAGTAGTGTGGTACCACACTGAAACAGTCGATTAAACCTGGTTTCGATCAATATTTTTGAGGATAACGCATGTTAGGTCTGGGTTAGGTCTGGGATTTGCTCTCATCAGGCTCATTCTTTCGCATATCTCTTATACTTGATGGCCAGATCCTGGGCTTTTTCTGGATTGCACCACGTAGTAATGAAGTACAACACTGAAACAGTCAATTAAATCTGGTTTCGATCAATATTTTAGAGAATAATTCATGTTGGGTCTAGGTTAGGCCTGGGATTTGCCCTCATCAGGCTCATACTTTCGCATATTTCTCATACTTCATGGCTAGATCCTGGGCTATTTCTGGATTGTATCACGTAGTAATGTGGTACCACACAGAAACAGTCAATTAAACCTGGTTTCGATCAATATTTTAGAGGATAACGCAAGTTAGGTCTGGGATAGGTCTGGGATTTTCACTCATCAGACTCATACTTTCGCATTCTTAACATACTTGTTGAACGGATCCTGGGTTGTTTCTGGTTTGGATCACGTAGTAATGTGGTACCACACTGAAACAATCAATTAAACCTGGTCTTGATAAATATTTTAGAGGACAACGCATGTTAGGTCTGGGATAGGTCGGGGATTTGCCCTCACCGGACTCATACTTTCGCACACTTCACATACTCGTTGAACAGATCCTGGGTCATTTTCTGATTTGGATCACATAGTAATGTGGTACCACACTGAAACAGACGATTAAACCAGGTTTCGATAAATATTTTTGAGGATAACGCATGTTAGGTCTAGGTTAGGCCGGGGTTTTTCACTCATCACACTCATACTTTCGCATTCTTCACATACTTGTTGAACGGATCCTGGGTTTTTACTGGTTTGGATCACGTAGTAATGAAATGCAACACTGAAACAGTCAATTAAACCTGGTTTCCAACAATATTTTTGAGGATAACGCAAGTTAGGTCTGGGATAGGTCTGGGATTCGCCCTCATCAGGCTCATACTTTCGCATATTTCTCATACTTGATGGCTAGATCCTGGGTTTTTTCCGGTTTGGGTCACGTAGTAGTGTGGTACCACACTGAAACAGTCGATTAAACCTGGTTTCGAACAATATTTTTTAGGATAACGCACGTTAGGTCTAGGTTAGGCCGGGGATTTTCACTCATCAGACTCTTACTTTCGCATTCTTCACATACTTGTTGAACGGATCCTGGGTTTTTACTGGATTGTATCACGTAGTAATATGGGACCACACTGAAACAATCAATTAAACCTGGTCTTGATAAATATTTTAGAGGATAACGCATGTTAGGTCTGGGTTAGGTCTAGGATTTGCACTCGTCAAGCTCAAACTTTCGCATATTTCTCATACTTCATGGCTGGATCCTGGGCTATTGCTGGATTGGATCACGTAGTAATGTGGTACCCCACTGAAACAGTCAATTAAACCTGGTTTCGATGAATATTTTAGAGAATAATTCATGTTAGGTCTGGGTTAGGTCTGGGATTTGCTCTCATCAGGCTCATTCTTTCGCATATCTCTTATACTTGATGGCCAGATCCTGGGCTTTTTCTGGATTGCACCACGTAGTAATGAAGTACAACACTGAAACAGTCAATTAAATCTGGTTTCGATCAATATTTTAGAGAATAATTCATGTTGGGTCTAGGTTAGGCCTGGGATTTGCCCTCATCAGGCTCATACTTTCGCATATTTCTCATACTTCATGGCTAGATCCTGGGCTGTTTCTGGATTGTATCACATAGTAATGTGGCACCACGCTGAAACAGTCGATTAAACCTGGTTTCCATCAATATTTTAGAGGACAACGCATGTTAGGTCTAGGTTAGGCCTGGTATTTGCCCTCATCAGGGTCATACTTTCGCAGTTTTAACATACATGTTGACCTGATCGAGGGTTTTTTCTGCTTTGGATCACGTAGTAAAGTGGTACCACACTGAAACAGTCCATTAAACCTGGTTTGGATCAATATTTTAGAGGATAACGCATGTTAGGTCTAGGTTAGCCCTGGGATTTTCACTTATCAGACTCATACTTTCGCATTCTTCACATACTTGTTGAACGGATCCTGGGTTTTTTCTGGTTTGGTTCACGTAGTAATGTGGTACCACACTGAAACAGTCAATTAAACCTGGTTTCCATCAATATCTTAGAGGACAACGCAAGTTAGGTCTGGGATAGGTCTGGGATTTGCCCACATCAGGCTCATACTTTCGCGTTTTTCACATACCTGTTGAACAGATCCTGGGTTTTTTCTGGTTTGGATCACGTAGTAGTGTGGTACCACACTGAAACAATCAATTAAACCTGGTCTTGATAAATATTTTAGAGGATAACGCATGTTAGGTTTGGGTTAAGTCTAAGATTTGCCCTCATCAGGCTCATACTTTCGCATATTTCTCATACTTCATGGCTAGATCCTGGGCTGTTTCTGGATTGTATGACGTAGTAATGTGGTACCACGCTGAAACAGTCAATTAAACCTGGTTTCGATCAATATTTTAGAGGATAACGCAAGTTAGGTCTGGCATAGGTCTGGGATTCGCCCTCATCAGGCTCATACTTTCGCGTTTTTCACATACTTGTTGAACTGATCCTGGGCTTTTTCTGGTTTGGATCGCATAGTAATGTGGTACCACACTGAAACAGTCGATTAAACCAGGTTTCGATCAATATTTTTGAGGATAACGCATGTTAGGTCTAGGTTAGGCCTGGGATTTTCACTCATCAGACTCATACTTTCGCATTATTCACATACTTGTTGAACGGATCCTGGGTTTTTTCTGGTTTGGATCACGTAGTAATGTGGGACCACACTGAAACAGTCAATTAAACCTGGTTTCCATCAATATCTTAGAGGACAACGCAAGTTAGGTCTGGGATAGGTCTGGGATTTGCCCACATCAGGCTCATACTTTCGCGTTTTTCACATACCTGTTGAACAGATCCTGGGTTTTTTCTGGTTTGGATCACGTAGTAGTGTGGTACCACACTGAAACAATCAATTAAACCTGGTCTTGATAAATATTTTAGAGGATAACGCATGTTAGGTCTAGGTTAGGCCTGGAATTTTCACTCATCAGACTCATACTTTCGCATTCTTCTCATACTTGTTGAACGGATCCTGGGTTTTTTCTGGATTGGGTCACGTAGTAGTGCGGTACCACACTGAAACAGTCGATTAAACCTGGTTTCGATCAATATTTTTGAGGATAACGCAAGTTAGGTCTGGGATAGGTCTGGGATTTTCCCTCATCAGGCTCATACTTTCGCGTTTTTCACATACTTGTTGAACAGATCCTGGGTTTTTTCTGGATTGGGTCGCGTAGTAGTGTGGTACCACACTGAAACAGTCGATTAAACCTGGTTTCGATCAATATTTTTGAGGATAACGCATGTTAGGTCTGGGTTAGGTCTGGGATTTTCACTCATCAGACTCATACTTTCGCATTCTTCACACACTTGTTGAACGGATCCTGGGTTTTTTCTGGTTTGGATCACGTAGTAATGTGGGACCACACTGAAGCAGTCAATTAAACCTGGTTTCGATCATTATATTAGAGAATAATTCATGTTAGGTCTAGGTTAGGTCTGGGATTTGCTCTCATCAGGCTCATACTTTCGCATGTTTCTCATACTTCATGGCTAGATCCTGGGCTATTTCTGGATTGTATCACGTAGTAATGTGGTACCACACAGAAACTGTCAATTAAACCTGGTTTCGATCAATATTTTAGAGGATAACGCATGTTAGGTCTGGGATAGGTCTGGGATTTGCCCTCATCAGACTCATACTTTCGCACACTTCACATACTCGTTGAACAGATCCTGGGTTATTTTCTGGTTTGGATCGCATAGTAATGTGGTACCACACTGAAACAGTCGATTAAACCAGGTTTCGATCAATATTTTTGAGGATAACGCATGTTAGGTCTAGGTTAGGCCTGGGATTTTCACTCATCAGACTCATACTTTCGCATTCTTCACACACTTGTTGAACGGGTCCTGGGTTTTTTCTGGTTTGGATCACGCAGTAATGTGGGGCCACACTGAAACGGTCAACTAAACCTGGTTTCGATCAATATATTAGAGAATAATTCATGTTAGGTCTAGGTTAGGTCTGGGATTTGCTCTCATCAGGCTCATTCTTTCGCATATTTCTCATACTTGATGGCTAGATCCTGGGCTTTTTCTGGATTGCATCACGTAGTAATGAAGTACAACACTGAAACAGTCAGTTAAACATGGTTTCCATCAATATCTTAGAGGACAACGCAAGTTAGGTCTGGGATAGGTCTGGGATTTGCCCACATCAGGCTCATACCTTCGCGTTTTTCACATACTTGTTGAACAGATCCTGGGTTTTTTCTGGTTTGGATCACGTAGTAGTGTGGTACCACACTGAAACAGTCCATTAAACCTGGTTTCGATCAACATTTTAGAGGATAACGCATGTTAGGTCTAGGTTAGGTCAGGGATTTTCACTCATCAGACTCATACTTTCGCATTCTTCACATACTTGTTGAACGGATCCTGGGATTTTTCTGGTTTGGATCACGTAATAATGTGGGACCACACTGAAACAATCAATTAAACCTGGTCTTGATAAATATTTTAGAGGATAACGCATGTTAGGTCTGGGATAGGTCTGGGATTTGCCCTCATCAGACTCATACTTTCGCACACTTCACATACTTGTTGAACAGATACAGGGTTTTTTCTGGTTTGGTTCACGTAGTAATGTGGTACCACACTGAAACATTCAATTAAACCTGGTCTTGATAAATATTTTAGAGGATAACTCATGTTAGGTTTGGGTTAGGTCTTGGATTCGCCCTCATCAGGCTCATACTTTCGCATATTTCTCATACTTGTTGAACTGATCCTGGGCTTTTTCTGGTTTGGATCACTTAGTAATGTGGTACCACACCGAAACAGTCAATTAAACCTGGTTTCGATCAATATTTTAGAGAATAATTCATGTTAGGTCTAGGTTAGGTCTGGGATTTGCTCTCATCAGGCTCATACTTTCGCACACTTCAGATACTCGTTTGGCAGATCCTGTGTTATTTTCTGGTTTGGATCGCATAGTAATGTGGTACCACACTGAAACAGTCGATTAAGCCAGGTTTCGATCAATATTTTTGAGGATAACGCATGTTAGGTCTAGGTTAGGCCTGGGATTTTCACTCATCAGACTCATACTTTCGCATTCTTCACATACTTGTTGAACGGATCCTGGGTTGTTTCTGGTTTGGATCACGTAGTAATGTGGGACCACACTGAAACAGTCGATTAAACCTGGTTTCGATCAATATTTTTGAGGATAACGCAAGTTAGGTCTGGGATAGGTCTGGGATTTTCCCTCATCAGGCTCATACTTTCGCACACTTCACATACTCGTTGAACAGATCCTGGGTTATTTTCTGGTTTGGATCGCATAGTAATGTGGTACCACACTGATATAGTCGATTAAACCAGGTTTCGATCAATATTTTTGAGGATAACGCATGTTAGGTCTAGGTTAGGCCTGGGATTTTCACTCATCAGACTCATACTTTCGCATTCTTCTCATACTTGTTGAACGGATCCTGGGTTTTTTCTGGTTTGGATCACGTAGTAATGTGGTACCACACTGAAACAGTCAATTAAACCTGGTTTTGATCAATATTTTAGAGAATAATTCATGTTAGGTCTAGGTTAGGTCTGGGATTTGCTCTCATCAGGCTCATTCTTTCGCATATTTCTCATACTTGATGGCTAGATCCTGGCCTTTTTCTGGATTGCATCACGTAGTAATGAAGTACAACACTGAAACAGTCAATTAAACCTGGATTCCATCAATATCTTAGAGGACAACGCAAGTTAGGTCTGGGATAGGTCTGGGATTTGCCCACATCAGGCTCATACTTTCGCGTTTTTCACATACTCGTTGAACAGATCCTGGGTTATCTTCTGGTTTGGATCGCATAGTAATGTGGTACCACACTGAAACAGTCGATTAAACCAGGTTTCGATCAATATTTTTGAGGATAACGCATGTTAGGTCTAGGTTAGGCCTGGGATTTTCACTCATCAGACTCATACTTTCGCATTCTTCTCATACTTGTTGAACGGATCCTGGGTTTTTTCTGGATTGGGTCACGTAGTAGTGCGGTACCACACTGAAACAGTGATTTAAACCTGGTTTCGATCAATATTTTTGAGGATAACGCAAGTTAGCTCTGGGATAGGTCTGGGATTTTCCCTCATCAGGCTCATACTTTCGCGTTCTTCTCATACTTGTTGAACAGATCCTGGGTTTTTTCTGGATTGGGTCACGTAGTAGTGTGGTACCACACTGAAACAGTCGATTAAACCTGGTTTCGATCAATATTTTTGAGGATAACGCATGTTAGGTCTAGGTTAGGCCGGGGATTTTCACTCATCAAACTCATACTTTCGCATTCTTCACACACTTGTTGAACGGATCCTGGGTTTTTTCTGGTTTGGATCACGCAGTAATGTGGGGCCACACTGAAACGGTCAACTAAACCTGGTTTCGATCAATATATTAGAGAATAATTCATGTTAGGTCTAGGTTAGGTCTGTGATTTGCTCTCATCAGGCTCATTCTTTCGCATATTTCCCATACTTGATGGCTAGATCCTGGGCTTTTTCTGGATTGCATCACGTAGTAATGAAGTACAACACTGAAACAGTCAATTAAACCTGGTTTCCATCAATATCTTAGAGGACAACGCAAGTTAGGTCTGGGATAGGTCTGGGATTTGCCCACATCAGGCTCATACCTTCGCGTTTTTCACATACTTGTTGAACAGATCCAGGGTTTTTTTGGTTTGGATCACGTAGTAGTGTGGTACCACACTGAAACAGTCCATTAAACCTGGTTTGGATCAACATTTTAGAGGATAACGCATGTTAGGTCAAGGTTAGGTCAGGGATTTTCACTCATCAGACTCATACTTTCGCATTCTTCACATACTTGTTGAACGGATCCTGGGTTTTTTCTGGTTTGGATCACGTAATAATGTGGGACCACACTGAAACAATCAATTAAACCTGGTCTTGATAAATATTTTAGAGGATAACGCATGTTAGGTCTGGGATAGGTCTGGGATTTGCCCTCATCAGACTCATACTTTCGCACACTTCACATACTTGTTGAACAGATACAGGGTTTTTTCTGGTTTGGTTCACGTAGTAATGTGGTACCACACTGAAACATTCAATTAAACCTGGTGTTGATAAATATTTTAGCGGATAACTCATGTTAGGTTTGGGTTAGGTCTTGGCTTTGCCATCATCAGGCTCATACTTTCGCATATTTCTCAGACTTCATGGCTAGATTCTGGGCTGTTTCTGGATTGTATCAAGTAGTAATGTGGTACCACGCTGAAACAGTCAATTAAACCTGGTTTCGATCAATATTTTAGAGGATAACGGAAGTTAGGTCTGGGATAGGTCTAGGATTTGCCCTCATCAGGCTCTTACTTTCGCATATTTCTCATACTTCATGGCTAGATCCTGGGCTATTTCTGGATTGGATCACGTAGTAAAGTGGTACCACACTGAAACATTCAATGAAACCTGGTCTGGATAAATATTTTAGAGGATAACGCATCTTGGGTCTGGGTTAGGTCTAAGATTTGCCCTCATCACGCTCACAGTTTAGCGTTTTTCGCATACTTGTTGAACAGATCCTGGGTTTTTTCTGGTTTGGATCACGAAGTAGTGTGGTACCACACTGAAACAGTCCATTAAACCAGGTTTCGCTCAATATTTTAGAGGATAACGCATGTTAGGTCTAGGTTAGGTCTGGGATTTGCTCTCATCAGGCTCATTCTTTCGCATATTTCTCATACTTGATGGCTAGATCCTGGGCTTTTTCTGGATTGCATCACGTAATAATGTAGTACCACACTGAAACAGTCAATGAAACCTGGTTTCCATCAATATTTTAAAGGACAACGCAAGTTAGGTCTAGGTAAGGCCTGAGATTTGCTCTCATCAGGGTCATACTTTCGCAGTTTTAACATACATGTTGACCTGATCGAGGGTTTTTTCTGCTTTGGATCACGTAGTAAGGTGGTACCACACTGAAACAGTCCATTAAACCTGGTTTGGATCAATATTTTTGAGGATAACGCATGTTAGGTCTGGGATAGGTCTAGGATTTGCCCTCATCAGGCTCTTACTTTCGCATATTTCTCATACTTCATGGCTAGATCCTGGGCTATTTCTGGATTGGATCACGTGGTAAAGTGGTACCACACTGAAACATTCAATGAAACCTGGTCTGGATAAATATTTTAGAGGATAACGCATCTTTGGTCTGGGTTAGGTCTAAGATTTGCCCTCATCACGCTCACAGTTTAGCGGTTTTCGCATACTTGTTGAACGGATCCTGGGTTTTTTCCGGTTTCGATCACGTAGTAATGTGGTACCACACTGAAACATTCAATTAAACCTGGTCTTGATAAATATTTTAGAGGATAACGCATGTTAGGTTTGGGTTAGGTCTAGGACTTGCCCTCATTAGGCTCATACTTTCGCATATTTCTCATACTTCATGGCTAGATCCTGGGCTTTTTCTGGATTGCATCACGTAGTAATGTAGTACCACACTGAAACATTCAATTAAACTTGGTCTTGATAAATATTTCAGAGGATAACGCATGTTAGGTCTGGGTTAGGTCTAGGATTTGCACTCATAAGGCTCATACTTTCGCGTTTTTCACATACTTGTTGAACAGATCCTGGGTTTTTTCTGGTTTGGATCACGTAGTAGTGTGGTACCACACTGAAACAGTCCATTAAACCTGGTTGCGATCAATGTTTTAGAGGATAACGCATGTTAGGTCTGGGTTAGGTCTAGTATTTGCCCTCATCAGGCTCATTCTTTCGCATATTTCTCAAACTTGATGGCTAGATCCTGGGCTTTTTCTGGATTGCATCACGTAGTAATGTAGAACCACACTGAAACATTCAATTAAACCTGGTCTTGATAAATATTTCAGAGGATAACGCATGTTAGGTCTGGGTTAGGTCTAGGATTCGCACTCATCAGGCTCATACTTTCGCATATTTCTCATACTTCATGGCTAGATCCTGGGCTATTTCTAGATTGTATCACGTAGTAATGTAGTACCACACTGTAACAGTCAATGAAACCTGGTTTCCATCAATATTTTAGAGGACAACGCATGTCAGGTCTAGGTTAGGCCTGGGATTTGCTCTCATCAGGGTCATACTTTCGCAGTTTTAACATACATGTTGACCTGATCGAGGGTTTTTTCTCCTTTGGATCACGTAGTAAGGTGGTACCACACTGAAACAGTCCATTAAACCTGGTTTGGATCAATATTTTTGAGGATAACGCATGTTAGGTCTAGGTTAGGTCTGGGATTTGCTCTCATCAGGCTCATTCTTTCGCATATTTCTCATACTTGTTGGCTAGATCCTGGGCTTTTTCTGGATTGCATCACGTAATAATGTAGTACCACACCGAAACAGTCAATGAAACCTGGTTTTCATCAATATTTTAGAGGACAACGCAAGTTAGGTCTAGGTACGGCCTGAGATTTTCACTGATCAGACTCATACTTTCGCATTCTTCACATACTTGTTGAACGGATCCTGGGTTTTTTCTGGTTTGGATGGCGTAGTAATGTGGTACCACACTGAAACATTCAATTAAACCAGGTCTTGATAAATATTTTAGAGAATAACGCATGTTAGGTCTGGGTTAGGTCTAGGATTTGCCCTCATCAGGCTCATACTTTCGCATATTTCTCATACTTCATGGCTAGATCCTGGGCTATTTCTGGATTGGATCACGTAGTAAAGTGGTACCACACTGAAACATTCAATGAAACCTGGTCTGGATAAATATTTTAGAGGATAACGCATCTTGGGTCTGGGTTAGGTCTAAGATTTGCCCTCATCACGCTCACAGTTTAGCGTTTTTCGCATACTTGTTGAACAGATCCTGGGTTTTTTCTGGTTTGGATCACGAAGTAGTGTGGTACCACACTGAAACAGTCCATTAAACCAGGTTTCGCTCAATATTTTAGAGGATAACGCATGTTAGGTCTAGGTTAGGTCTGGGATTTGCTCTCATCAGGCTCATTCTTTCGCATATTTCTCATACTTGATGGCTAGATCCTGGGCTTTTTCTGGATTGCATCACGTAATAATGTAGTACCACACTGAAACAGTCAATGAAACCTGGTTTCCATCAATATTTTAAAGGACAACGCAAGTTAGGTCTAGGTAAGGCCTGAGATTTGCTCTCATCAGGGTCATACTTTCGCAGTTTTAACATACATGTTGACCTGATCGAGGGTTTTTTCTGCTTTGGATCACGTAGTAAGGTGGTACCACACTGAAACAGTCCATTAAACCTGGTTTGGATCAATATTTTTGAGGATAACGCATGTTAGGTCTGGGATAGGTCTAGGATTTGCCCTCATCAGGCTCTTACTTTCGCATATTTCTCATACTTCATGGCTAGATCCTGGGCTATTTCTGGTTTGGATCACGTGGTAAAGTGGTACCACACTGAAACATTCAATGAAACCTGGTCTGGATAAATATTTTAGAGGATAACGCATCTTTGGTCTGGGTTAGGTCTAAGATTTGCCCTCATCACGCTCACAGTTTAGCGTTTTTCGCATACTTGTTGAACGGATCCTGGGTTTTTTCCGGTTTCGATCACGTAGTAATGTGGTACCACACTGAAACATTCAATTAAACCTGGTCTTGATAAATATTTTAGAGGATAACGCATGTTAGGTTTGGGTTAGGTCTAGGACTTGCCCTCATTAGGCTCATACTTTCGCATATTTCTCATACTTCATGGCTAGATCCTGGGCTTTTTCTGGATTGCATCACGTAGTAATGTAGTACCACACTGAAACATTCAATTAAACTTGGTCTTGATAAATATTTCAGAGGATAACGCATGTTAGGTCTGGGTTAGGTCTAGGATTTGCACTCATAAGGCTCATACTTTCGCGTTTTTCACATACTTGTTGAACAGATCCTGGGTTTTTTCTGGTTTGGATCACGTAGTAGTGTGGTACCACACTGAAACAGTCCATTAAACCTGGTTGCGATCAATGTTTTAGAGGATAACGCATGTTAGGTCTGGGTTAGGTCTAGTATTTGCCCTCATCAGGCTCATTCTTTCGCATATTTCTCAAACTTGATGGCTAGATCCTGGGCTTTTTCTGGATTGCATCACGTAGTAATGTAGAACCACACTGAAACATTCAATTAAACCTGGTCTTGATAAATATTTCAGAGGATAACGCATGTTAGGTCTGGGTTAGGTCTAGGATTCGCACTCATCAGGCTCATACTTTCGCATATTTCTCATACTTCATGGCTAGATCCTGGGCTATTTCTGGATTGTATCACGTAGTAATGTAGTACCACACTGAAACAGTCAATGAAACCTGGTTTCCATCAATATTTTAGAGGACAACGCATGTCAGGTCTAGGTTAGGCCTGGGATTTGCTCTCATCAGGGTCATACTTTCGCAGTTTTAACATACATGTTGACCTGATCGAGGGTTTTTTCTCCTTTGGATCACGTAGTAAGGTGGTACCACACTGAAACAGTCCATTAAACCTGGTTTGGATCAATATTTTTGAGGATAACGCATGTTAGGTCTAGGTTAGGTCTGGGATTTGCTCTCATCAGGCTCATTCTTTCGCATATTTCTCATACTTGTTGGCTAGATCCTGGGCTTTTTCTGGATTGCATCACGTAATAATGTAGTACCACACCGAAACAGTCAATGAAACCTGGTTTTCATCAATATTTTAGAGGACAACGCATGTTAGGTCTAGGTTAGGCCTGGGATTTGCCCTCATCAGGGTCATACTGCCGCAGTTTTAACATACTTGTTGAACGGATCCTGGGTTTTTTCTGGTTTGGTTCACGTAGTAATGTGGTACCACACTGAAACATTCAATTAAACCTGGTCTTGATAAATATTTTAGGGGATAACGCATGTTAGGTTTGGGTTAGGTCTGGGATTTGCCCTCATCAGGCTCATACTTTCGCATATTTCTCATACTTCATAGCTAGATCCTGGGCTTTTTCTGGATTGCATCACGTAGTAATGTGGTACCACGCTGAAACAGTCAATTGAACCTGGTCACCATCAATATCTTAGAGGACAACGCAAGTTAGGTCTGGGATAGGTCTGGGATTTGCCCACATCAGGCTCATACCTTCGCGTTTTTCACATACTTGTTGAACAGATCCAGGGTTTTTTTGGTTTGGATCACGTAGTAGTGTGGTACCACACTCAAACAGTCCATTAAACCTGGTTTGGATCAACATTTTAGAGGATAACGCATGTTAGGTCAAGGTTAGGTCAGGGATTTTCACTCATCAGACTCATACTTTCGCATTCTTCACATACTTGTTGAACGGATCCTGGGTTTTTTCTGGTTTGGATCACGTAATAATGTGGGACCACACTGAAACAATCAATTAAACCTGGTCTTGATAAATATTTTAGAGGATAACGCATGTTAGGTCTGGGATAGGTCTGGGATTTGCCCTCATCAGACTCATACTTTCGCACACTTCACATACTTGTTGAACAGATACAGGGTTTTTTCTGGTTTGGTTCACGTAGTAATGTGGTACCACACTGAAACATTCAATTAAACCTGGTCTTGATAAATATTTTAGCGGATAACTCATGTTAGGTTTGGGTTAGGTCTTGGATTTGCCATCATCAGGCTCATACTTTCGCATATTTCTCAGACTTCATGGCTAGATTCTGGGCTGTTTCTGGATTGTATCAAGTAGTAATGTGGTACCACGCTGAAACAGTCAATTAAACCTGGTTTCGATCAATATTTTAGAGGATAACGGAAGTTAGGTCTGGGATAGGTCTAGGATTTGCCCTCATCAGGCTCTTACTTTCGCATATTTCTCATACTTCATGGCTAGATCCTGGGCTATTTCTGGATTGGATCACGTAGTAAAGTGGTACCACACTGAAACATTCAATGAAACCTGGTCTGGATAAATATTTTAGAGGATAACGCATCTTGGGTCTGGGTTAGGTCTAAGATTTGCCCTCATCACGCTCACAGTTTAGCGTTTTTCGCATACTTGTTGAACAGATCCTGGGTTTTTTCTGGTTTGGATCACGAAGTAGTGTGGTACCACACTGAAACAGTCCATTAAACCAGGTTTCGCTCAATATTTTAGAGGATAACGCATGTTAGGTCTAGGTTAGGTCTGGGATTTGCTCTCATCAGGCTCATTCTTTAGCATATTTCTCATACTTGATGGCTAGATCCTGGGCTTTTTCTGGATTGCATCACGTAATAATGTAGTACCACACTGAAACAGTCAATGAAACCTGGTTTCCATCAATATTTTAAAGGACAACGCAAGTTAGGTCTAGGTAAGGCCTGAGATTTGCTCTCATCAGGGTCATACTTTCGCAGTTTTAACATACATGTTGACCTGATCGAGGGTTTTTTCTGCTTTGGATCACGTAGTAAGGTGGTACCACACTGAAACAGTCCATTAAACCTGGTTTGGATCAATATTTTTGAGGATAACGCATGTTAGGTCTGGGATAGGTCTAGGATTTGCCCTCATCAGGCTCTTACTTTCGCATATTTCTCATACTTCATGGCTAGATCCTGGGCTATTTCTGGATTGGATCACGTGGTAAAGTGGTACCACACTGAAACATTCAATGAAACCTGGTCTGGATAAATATTTTAGAGGATAACGCATCTTTGGTCTGGGTTAGGTCTAAGATTTGCCCTCATCACGCTCACAGTTTAGCGTTTTTCGCATACTTGTTGAACGGATCCTGGGTTTTTTCTGGTTTGGATCACGTAGTAATGTGGGACCACACTGAGACAGTCAATTAAACCTGGTTTCGATCAGTATTTTAGAGACTAATTCATGTTAGGTCTAGGTTAGGTCTGGTATTTGCTCTTTTCAGGCTCATTGTTTCGCATATTTCTCATACTTGATGGCTAGATCGTGGGCTTTTTCTGGATTGCATCACGTAGTAATGTAGAACCACACTGAAACATTCAATTAAACCTGGTCTTGATAAATATTTCAGAGGATAACGCATGTTAGGTCTGGGTTAGGTCTAGGATTCGCACTCATCAGGCTCATACTTTCGCATATTTCTCATACTTCATGGCTAGATCCTGGGCTATTTCTAGATTGTATCACGTAGTAATGTAGTACCACACTGTAACAGTCAATGAAACCTGGTTTCCATCAATATTTTAGAGGACAACGCATGTCAGGTCTAGGTTAGGCCTGGGATTTGCTCTCATCAGGGTCATACTTTCGCAGTTTTAACATACATGTTGACCTGATCGAGGGTTTTTTCTCCTTTGGATCACGTAGTAAGGTGGTACCACACTGAAACAGTCCATTAAACCTGGTTTGGATCAATATTTTTGAGGATAACGCATGTTAGGTCTAGGTTAGGTCTGGGATTTGCTCTCATCAGGCTCATTCTTTCGCATATTTCTCATACTTGTTGGCTAGATCCTGGGCTTTTTCTGGATTGCATCACGTAATAATGTAGTACCACACCGAAACAGTCAATGAAACCTGGTTTTCATCAATATTTTAGAGGACAACGCAAGTTAGGTCTAGGTACGGCCTGAGATTTTCACTGATCAGACTCATACTTTCGCATTCTTCACATACTTGTTGAACGGATCCTGGGTTTTTTCTGGTTTGGATGGCGTAGTAATGTGGTACCACACTGAAACATTCAATTAAACCAGGTCTTGATAAATATTTTAGAGAATAACGCATGTTAGGTCTGGGTTAGGTCTAGGATTTGCCCTCATCAGGCTCATACTTTCGCATATTTCTCATACTTCATGGCTAGATCCTGGGCTATTTCTGGATTGGATCACGTAGTAAAGTGGTACCACACTGAAACATTCAATGAAACCTGGTCTGGATAAATATTTTAGAGGATAACGCACCTTGGGTCTGGGTTAGGTCTAAGATTTGCCCTCATCACGCTCACAGTTTAGCGTTTTTCGCATACTTGTTGAACAGATCCTGGGTTTTTTCTGGTTTGGATCACGAAGTAGTGTGGTACCACACTGAAACAGTCCATTAAACCAGGTTTCGCTCAATATTTTAGAGGATAACGCATGTTAGGTCTAGGTTAGGTCTGGGATTTGCTCTCATCAGGCTCATTCTTTCGCATATTTCTCATACTTGATGGCTAGATCCTGGGCTTTTTCTGGATTGCATCACGTAATAATGTAGTACCACACTGAAACAGTCAATGAAACCTGGTTTCCATCAATATTTTAAAGGACAACGCAAGTTAGGTCTAGGTAAGGCCTGAGATTTGCTCTCATCAGGGTCATACTTTCGCAGTTTTAACATACATGTTGACCTGATCGAGGGTTTTTTCTGCTTTGGATCACGTAGTAAGGTGGTACCACACTGAAACAGTCCATTAAACCTGGTTTGGATCAATATTTTTGAGGATAACGCATGTTAGGTCTGGGATAGGTCTAGGATTTGCCCTCATCAGGCTCTTACTTTCGCATATTTCTCATACTTCATGGCTAGATCCTGGGCTATTTCTGGATTGGATCACGTGGTAAAGTGGTACCACACTGAAACATTCAATGAAACCTGGTCTGGATAAATATTTTAGAGGATAACGCATCTTTGGTCTGGGTTAGGTCTAAGATTTGCCCTCATCACGCTCACAGTTTAGCGTTTCTCGCATACTTGTTGAACGGATCCTGGGTTTTTTCCGGTTTCGATCACGTAGTAATGTGGTACCACACTGAAACATTCAATTAAACCTGGTCTTGATAAATATTTTAGAGGATAACGCATGTTAGGTTTGGGTTAGGTCTAGGACTTGCCCTCATTAGCCTCATACTTTCGCATATTTCTCATACTTCATGGCTAGATCCTGGGCTTTTTCTGGATTGCATCACGTAGTAATGTAGTACCACACTGAAACATTCAATTAAACTTGGTCTTGATAAATATTTCAGAGGATAACGCATGTTAGGTCTGGGTTAGGTCTAGGATTTGCACTCATAAGGCTCATACTTTCGCGTTTTTCACATACTTGTTGAACAGATCCTGGGTTTTTTCTGGTTTGGATCACGTAGTAGTGTGGTACCACACTGAAACAGTCCATTAAACCTGGTTGCGATCAATGTTTTAGAGGATAACGCATGTTAGGTCTGGGTTAGGTCTAGTATTTGCCCTCATCAGGCTCATTCTTTCGCATATTTCTCAAACTTGATGGCTAGATCCTGGGCTTTTTCTGGATTGCATCACGTAGTAATGTAGAACCACACTGAAACATTCAATTAAACCTGGTCTTGATAAATATTTCAGAGGATAACGCATGTTAGGTCTGGGTTAGGTCTAGGATTCGCACTCATCAGGCTCATACTTTCGCATATTTCTCATACTTCATGGCTAGATCCTGGGCTATTTCTGGATTGTATCACGTAGTAATGTAGTACCACACTGAAACAGTCAATGAAACCTGGTTTCCATCAATATTTTAGAGGACAACGCATGTCAGGTCTAGGTTAGGCCTGGGATTTGCTCTCATCAGGGTCATACTTTCGCAGTTTTAACATACATGTTGACCTGATCGAGGGTTTTTTCTCCTTTGGATCACGTAGTAAGGTGGTACCACACTGAAACAGTCCATTAAACCTGGTTTGGATCAATATTTTTGAGGATAACGCATGTTAGGTCTAGGTTAGGTCTGGGATTTGCTCTCATCAGGCTCATTCTTTCGCATATTTCTCATACTTGTTGGCTAGATCCTGGGCTTTTTCTGGATTGCATCACGTAATAATGTAGTACCACACCGAAACAGTCAATGAAACCTGGTTTTCATCAATATTTTAGAGGACAACGCAAGTTAGGTCTAGGTACGGCCTGAGATTTTCACTGATCAGACTCATACTTTCGCATTCTTCACATACTTGTTGAACGGATCCTGGGTTTTTTCTGGTTTGGATGGCGTTGTAATGTGGTACCACACTGAAACATTCAATTAAACCAGGTCTTGATAAATATTTTAGAGAATAACGCATGTTAGGTCTGGGTTAGGTCTAGGATTTGCCCTCATCAGGCTCATACTTTCGCATATTTCTCATACTTCATGGCTAGATCCTGGGCTATTTCTGGATTGGATCACGTAGTAATGTGGCACCACACTGGAACAGTCAATTAAACTTGGTTTCCATCAATATTTTAGAGGACAACGCATGTTAGGTCTAGGTTAGGCCTGGGATTTGCCCTCATCAGGGTCATACTGCCGCAGTTTTAACATACTTGTTGAACGGATCCTGGGTTTTTTCTGGTTTGGTTCACGTAGTAATGTGGTACCACACTGAAACATTCAATTAAATCTGGTCAGGATAAATATTTTAGAGGATAACGCATGTTAGGTTTGGGTTAGGTCTAGGATTTGCCCTCATTAGGCTCATACTTTCGCATATTTCTCAAACTTGATGGCTAGATCCTGGGCTGTTTCTGGATTGTATCACGTAGTAATGTGGTGCCACGCTGAAACAGTCGATTAAACCTGGTTTCGATCAATATTTTAGAGGATAACGCAAGTTAAGTCTGGGATAGGTCTGGGATTTGACCTCATCAGACTCATACTTTCGCGTTTTTCACGTACTTGTTGAACAGATCCTGGGTTTTTTCTGGTTTGGATCACGTAGTAGTGTGGTACCACACTGAAACAGTCCATTAAACCTGGTCTCCATCAATATCTTAGAGGACAACGCAAGTTAGGTCTGGGATAGGTCTTGGATTTGCCCTCATCAGGCTCATACTTTCGCATATTTCTCATACTTCATGGCTAGATCCTGGGCTATTTCTGGATTGGATCACGTAGTAAAGTGGTACCACACTGAAACATTCAATGAAACCTGGTCAGGATAAATATTTTAGAGGATAACGCATGTTTGGTCTGGGTTAGGTCTAGGATTTGCCCTCATCAGGCTCATTCTTTCGCAAATTTCTGATACTTGATGGCTAGATCCTGGGCGTTTTCTGGATTGCATCACGTAGTAATGTAGTACCACACTGAAACAGTCAATGAAACCTAGTTTCCATCTATATTTTAGAGGACAACGCAAGTTAGGTCTAGGTAAGGCCTGAGATTTTCACTGATCAGACTCATACTTTCGCATTCTTCACATACTTGTTGAACGGATCCTGGGTTTTTTCTGGTTTTGATCACGTAGTAATGTGGTACCACACTGAAACATTCAATTAAACCTTGTCTTGATAAATATTTTGGAGAATAACGCATGTTAGGTCTGGGTTAGGTCTAGGATTTGCCCTCATCAGGCTCATACTTTCGCATATCTCTCATACTTCATGGCTAGATCCTGGGCTATTTCTGGATTGGATCATGTAGTAATGTGGCACCACACTGAAACAGTCAATTAAACCTGGTTTTGATCAATATTTTAGAGAATAATTCATGTTAGGTCTAGGTTAGGTCAGGGATTTGCTCTCATCAGGCTCATTCTTTCGCATATTTCTCATACTTGATGGCTAGATCCTGGCTATTTCTGGATTGCATCACGTAGTAATGAAGCACAACACTGAAACAGTCAATTAAACTTGGTTTCCATCAATATTTTAGAGGACAACGCATGTTAGGTCTAGGTTAGGCCTGGGATTTGCCCTCATCAGGGTCATACTGCCGCAGTTTTAACATACTTGTTGAACGGATCCTGGGTTTTTTCTGGTTTGGTTCACGTAGTAATGTGGTACCACACTGAAACATTCAATTAAACCTGGTCTTGATAAATATTTTAGGGGATAACGCATGTTAGGTTTGGGTTAGGTCTGGGATTTGCCCTCATCAGGCTCATACTTTCGCATATTTCTCATACTTCATAGCTAGATCCTGGGCTTTTTCTGGATTGCATCACGTAGTAATGTGGTACCACGCTGAAACAGTCAATTGAACCTGGTCACCATCAATATCTTAGAGGACAACGCAAGTTAGGTCTGGGATAGGACTTGGATTTGCCCTCATCAGGCTCATACTTTCGCATATTTCTCATACTTCATAGCTAGGTCCTGGGCTATTTCTGGATTGGATCACGTAGTAAAGTGGTACCACACTGAAACATTCAATGAAACCTGGTCTGGATAAATATTTTAGAGGATAACGCATGTTAGGTCTGGGTTAGGTCTAGGATTTGCCCTCATCAGGCTCATTCTTTCGCATATTTCTCATACTTGATGGCTAGATCCTGGGCTTTTTCTGGATTGCATCACGTAGTAATGTGGTACCACGCTGAAACAGTCAATTAAACCTGGTTTCGATCAATATGTTAGAGGATAACGCAAGCTAAGTCTGGGATAGGTCTGGAATTTGACCTCATCAGACTCATCCTTTCGCGTTTTTCACATACTTGTTGAACAGATCCTGGGTTTTTCCTGGTTTGGATCACGTAGTAATGTGGGACTACAATGAAACAATCAATTAAACCTGATCTTGATAAATATTTTAGAGGATAACGCATGTTAGGTTTGGGTTAGGTCTAGGATTTGCCCTCGTCAGGCTCATACTTTCGCATATTTCTCATACTTGATGGCTAGATCCTGGGCTTTTTCTGGATCGCATCACGTAGTAATGAAGTACAACACTGAAACATTCAATTAAACCGGGTCTTGATAAATATTTTAGAAGATAACGCATGTTAGGTCTGGGTTAGGCCTAGGATTTGCCCTCATCAGGCTCATACTTTCGCATATTTCTCATACTTCATGGCTAGATCCTGGGCTATTTCTGGATTGGATCTCGTAGTAAAGTGGTACCACACTGAAACATTCAATGAAACCTGGTCTGGATAAATATTTTAGAGGATAACGCATGTTAGGTCTGGGTTAGGTCTAGGAATTGCCCTCATCAGGCTTATTCTTTCGCATATGTCTCATACATGATGGCTAGATCCTGGGCTTTTTCTTGATCGCATCACGTAGTAATGAGGTACAACACTGAAGCAGTCACTTAAACCTGGTTTCCATCAATATCTTAGAGGACAACGCAAGTTAGGTCTGGGATAGGTCTGAAATTTGCCCTCATCAGGCTCATACTTTCGCGTTTTCACATACTTGTTGAACAGATCCTGGGTTTTTTCTGGTTTGGATCACGTAGTAATGTGGTACCACGCTGAAACAGTCGATTAGACCCGGTTTCGATCAATATTTTAGAGGATAACGCAAGCTAAGTCTGGGATAGGTCTGGAATTTGACCTCATCAGACTCATCCTTTCGCGTTTTTCACATACTTGTTGAACAGATCCTGGGTTTTTTCTGGTTTGGATCACGTAGTAATGTGGGACCACACTGAAACAATCAATTAAACCTGGTCTTGATAAATATTTTGGAGGATAACGCATGTTAGGTCTAGGTTAGGTCTAGGATTTGCCCTCATCAGGCTCATACTTTCGCATATTTCTCATACTTCATGGCTAGATCCTGGGCTGTTTCTGGATTGTATCACGTAGTAATGTGGTACCACGCTGAAACAGTCAATTAAACCTGGTTTCGATCAATATTTTGGAGGATAACGCAAGTTAGGTCTGGGATAGGTCTAGGATTTGCCCTCATCAGGCTCTTACTTTCGCATATTTCTCATACTTCATGGCTAGATCCTGGGCTATTTCTGGATTGGATCACGTAGTAATGCGGTACCACGCTGAAACAGTCAATTAAACCTGGTTTCGATCATTATTTTGGAGGATAACGCAAGTTAGGTCTGGGATAGGTCTAGGATTTGCCCTCATCAGGCTCTTACTTTCGCATATTTCTCATACTTCATGGCTAGATCCTGGGCTATTTCTGGATTGGATCACGTAGTAAAGTGGTACCACACTGAAACATTCAATGAAACCTGGTCTGGATAAATATTTTAGAGGATAATGCATCTTAGGTCTAGGTTAGGTCTGGGATTTTCACTCATCAGACTCATACTTTCGCATTCTTCACATACTTGTTGAACGGATCCTGGGTTTTTCCTGGTTTCGATCACGTAGTAATGTGGGACCACAATGAAACAATCAATTAAACCTGGTCTTGATAAATATTTTAGAGGATAACGCATGTTAGGTTTGGGTTAGGTCTAGGATTTGCCCTCGTCAGGCTCATTCTTTCGCATATTTCTCATACTTCATGGCTAGATCCTGGGCTATTTCTGGATTGGATCACGTAGTAATGTGGTACCACACTGAAACATTCAATGAAACCTGGTCTGGATAAATATCTTAGAGGATAACGCATGTTAGGTCAAGGTTAGGTCTGGGATTTGCCCTCATCAGGCTCATACTTTCGCGTTTTTCACATACTTGTTGAACAGATCCTGGGTTTTTTCTAGTTTGGGTCACGTAGTAACGTGTTACCACACTGAAACATTCAATTAAACCTGGTCTTGATAAATATTTTAGAGGATAACGCATGTTAGGTCTGGGTTAGGTCTAGGATTTGCCCTCATCAAGCTCATACTTTCGCATATTTCTCATACTTGATGGCTAGATCCTGGGCTTTTTCTGGATTGCATCACGTAGTAATGAAGTACAACACTGAAACAGTCAATTAAACCTGGTTTCGATCAATATTTTAGAGAATAATTCATGTTAGGTCTAGGTTAGGTCTGGGATTTGCTCTCATCAGGCTCATTCTTTCGCATATTTCTCATACTTGATGGCTAGATCCTGGGCTTTTTCTGGATCGCATCACGTAGTAATGAAGTACAACACTGAAACAGTCAATTAAACCTGGTCTGGATAAATATCTTAGAGGACAACGCAAGTTAGGTCTGGGTTAGGTGTGGGATTTGCCCTCATCAGACTCATACTTTCGCGTTCTGCACATACTTGTTGGACAGATCCTGGGTTTTTTCTGGTTTGGATCACGTAGTAGTGTGGTGCCACACTGAAACAGTCCATTAAACGTGGTTTGGATCAATATTTTAGAGGATAACGCATGTTAGGTCTAGGTTAGGTCTGGGATTTTCACACATCAGACTCATACTTTCGCATTCTTCACATACTTGTTGAACGGAACCTGGGTTTTTTCTGGTTTGGATCACGTAGTAATGTGGTACCACACTGAAACAGTTGACTAAACCTGGTTACGATCAATATTTTAGAGGATAACGCAAGTTAGGTCTGGGATAGGTCTGGGATATGACCTCATCAGACTCTTACTTTCGCACACTTCACATACTCGTTGAACAGATCCTGGGATATTTTCTGGTTTGGATCACGTAGTAATGTGGTACCACACTGAAACAGTCGATTAAACCTGGTTTCGATCAATATTATTGAGGATAACGCATGTTAGGTCTAGGTTAGGCCTGGGATTTGCCCTCATCAGGGTCATACTGCCGCAGTTTTAACATACTTGTTGAACGGATCCTGGGTTTTTTCTGGTTTGGTTCACGTAGTAATGTGGTACCACACTGAAACATTCAATTAAACCTGGTCTTGATAAATATTTTAGAGGATAACGCATGTTAGGTTTGGGTTAGGTCTAGGATTTGCCCTCATTAGCCTCATACTTTCGCATATTTCTCAAACTTGATGGCTAGATCCTGGGCTGTTTCTGGATTGTATCACGTAGTAATGTGGTACCACGCTGAAACAGTCGACTAAACCTGGTTTCGATCAATATTTTAGAGGATAACGCAAGTTAAGTCTGGGATAGGTCTGGGATTTGACCTCATCAGACTCATACTTTCGCGTTTTTCACATACTTGTTGAACAGATCCTGGGCTTTTTCTGGATTGCATCACGTAGTAATGTAGTACCACACTGAAACATTCAATTAAACCTGGTCTTGATAAATATTTCAGAGGATAACGCATGTTAGGTCTGGGTTAGGTCTAGGATTTGCACTCATCAGGCTCATACTTTCGTATATTTCTCATACTTCATGACTAGATCCTGGGCTTTTTCTGGATTGCATCACGTAGTAATGAAGTACAACACTGAAATAGTCAATTGAACCTGGTCTCCATCAATATCTTAGACGACAACGCAAGTTAGGTCTGGGATAGGTCTTGGATTTGCCCTCATCAGGCTCATACTTTCGCATATTTCTCATACTTCATGGCTAGATCCTGGGCTATTTCTGGATTGGATCACGTAGTAAAGTGGTACCACACTGAAACATTCAATGAAACCTGGTCAGGATAAATATTTTAGAGGATAACGCATGTTAGGTCTGGGTTAGGTCTAGGATTTGCCCTCAACAGGCTCATTCTTTCGCATATTTCTGATACTTGATGGCTAGATCCTGGGCGTTTTCTGGATTGCATCACGTAGTAATGTAGTACCACACTGAAACAGTCAATGCAACCTAGTTTCCATCAATATTTTAGAGGACAACGCAAGTTAGGTCTAGGTAAGGCCTGAGATTTTCACTGATCAGACTCATACTTTCGCATTCTTCACATACTTGTTGAACGGATCCTGGGTTTTTTCTGGTTTTGATCACGTAGTAATGTGGTACCACACTGAAACATTCAATTAAACCTTGTCTTGATAAATATTTTAGAGAATAACGCATGTTAGGTCTGGGTTAGGTCTAGGATTTGCCCTCATCAGGCTCATACTTTCGCATATCTCTCATACTTCATGGCTAGATCCTGGGCTATTTCTGGATTGGATCATGTAGTAATGTGGCACCACACTGAAACAGTCAATTAAACCTGGTTTTGATCAATATTTTAGTGAATAATTCATGTTAGGTCTAGGTTAGGGCAGGGATTTGCTCTCATCAGGCTCATTCTTTCGCATATTTCTCATACTTGATGGCTAGATCCTGGGCTTTTTCTGGATTGCATCACGTAGTAATGTGGTACCACGCTGAAACAGTCAATTAAACCTGGTTTCGATCAATATGTTAGAGGATAACGCAAGTTAGGTCTGGGATAGGTCTAGGATTTGCCCTCATCAGGCTCTTACTTTCGCATATTTCTCATACTTCATGGCTAGATCCTCGGCTTTTTCTGGATTGCATCACGTAGTAATGAAGTACAACACTGAAACAGTCAATTAAACTTCGTTTCCATCAATATTTTAGAGGACAACGCATGTTAGGTCTAGGTTAGGCCTGGGATTTGCCCTCATCCGGGTCATACTGTCGCAGTTTTAACATACTTGTTGAACGGATCCTGGGTTTTTTCTGGTTTGGTTCACGTAGTAATGTGGTACCACACTGAAACATTCAATTAAACCTGGTCTTGATAAATATTTTAGGGGATAAGGCATGTTAGGTTTGGGTTAGGTCTAGGATTTGCCCTCATCGGGCTCATACTTTCGCATATTTCTCATACTTCATGGCTAGATCCTGTGCTGTTTCTGGATTGTATCACGTAGTAATGTGGTACCACACTGAAACATTCAATGGAACCTGGTCTGGATAAATATTTTAGAGGATAACGCATGTTAGGTCTGGCTTAGGTCTAGGATTTGCCCTCATCAGGCTCATTCTTTCGCATATTTCTCATACTTGATGGCTAGATCCTGGGCTTTTTCTGGATTGCATCACGTAGTAATGTGGTACCACGCTGAAACAGTCAATTAAACCTGGTTTCGATCAATATGTTAGAGGATAACGCAAGTTAGGTCTGGGATAGGTCTAGGATTTGCCCTCATCAGGCTCTTACTTTCGCATATTTCTCATACTTCATGGCTAGATCCTCGGCTTTTTCTGGATTGCATCACGTAGGAATGAAGTACGACACTAAAACAGTCAATTAAACCTGGTTTCCATCAATATTTTAGAGGACAACGCATGTTAGGTCTAGGTTAGGCCTGGGATTTGCCCTCATCAGGGTCATACTGTCGCAGTTTTAACGTACTTGTTGAGCGGATCCTGGGTTTTTTCTGGTTTGGTTCACGTAGTAATGTGGTACCACACTGAAACATTCAATTAAACCTGGTCTTGATAAATATTTTAGAGGATAACGCAAGTTAAGTCTGGGATAGGTCTGGGATTTGACCTCATCAGACTCATACTTTCGCGTTTTTCACATACTTGTTGAACAGATCCTGGGTTTTTTCTGGTTTGGATCACGTAGTAGTGTGGTACCACACTGAAACAGTCCATTAAACCTGGTTGCGGTCAATATTTTAGAGGATAACGCATGTTAGGTCTGGGTTAGCTCTAGGATTTGCCCTCATCAGGCTCATTCTTTCGCATATTTCTCAAACTTCATGGCTAGATCCTGGGCTTTTTCTGGATTGCATCACGTAGTAATGTGGTACCACACTGAAACATTCAATTAAACCTGGTCTTGATAAATATTTTAGAGGATAACGCATGTTAGGTCTGGGTTAGGTCTAGTATTTGCTCTCATCAGACTCATACTTTCGCATTCTTCACATACTTGTTGAACGGATCCTGGGTTTTTTCTGGTTTGGATCATGTAGTAATGTGGGACCACACTGAAACAGTCAATTAAACCTGGTTTCGATCAATATTTTAGAGAATAATTCATGTTAGGTCTAGGTTAGGTCTGGGATTTGCTCTTATCAGGATCATTCTTTCGCATATTTCTCATACTTGATGGCTAGATCCTGGGCTTTTTCTGGATTGCATAACGTAGTAATGAAGTACAACACTGAAACAGTCAATTAAACCTGGTTTCCATCAATATTTTAGAGGACAACGCAAGTTAGGTCTGGGATAGATCTGGGATTCGCCCTAATCAGGCTCATACTTTCGCGTTTTTCACATACTTGTTGAACAGATCCTGGGTTTTTTCCGGTTTGGATCACGTAGTAATGTGGTACCACACTGAAACAGTCGATTGAACCTGGCTTCGATCAATATTTTAGAGGATAACGCATGTTAGGTCTGGAATAGGTCTGGGATTTGACCTCGTCAGACTCATACTTTCGCACCCTTCACATACTCGTTGATCAGATCCTGGGTTATTTTCTGGTTTGGATCACATAGTAATATGGTACCACACTGAAACAGTCGATTAAACCAGGTTTCGGTCAATATTTTTGAAGATAACGCATGTTAGGTCTAGATTAGGCCTGGGATTTTCACTCATCAGACTCATACTTTCGCATTCTTCACATACTCGTTGAACAGATCCTGGGTTATTTTCTGGTTTGGATCACATAGTAATGTGGTACTACACTGAAACAGTCGATTATACCAGGTTTCGATCAATATTTTTGAGGATAACGCATGTTAGGTCTAGGTTAGGCCTGGGATTTTCACTCATCAGGCTCATACTTTCGCATTCTTCGCATACTTGTTGTACGGATCCTGGGTTTTTTCTGGTTTGGATCACGTAGTAATGTGGGACCACACTGAAACAGTCAATTAAACCAGGTTTCGATCAATATTTTTGAGAATAATACATGTTAGGTCTAGGTTAGGTCTGGGATTTGCTCTCATCAGGCTCATTCTTTCGCATATTTCTCATACTTGATGGCTAGATGCTGGGCTTTTTCTGGATTGCATCACGTAGTAATGAAGTACAACACAGAAACAGTCAATTAAACCTGGTTTCCATCAATATCTTAGAGGACAACGCAAGTTAGGTCTGGGATAGGTCTGGGATTTGCCCTCATCAGGCTCACACTTTCGCGTTTTTCACATACATGTTGAACAGATCCTGGGTTTTTTCTGGTTTGGATCACGTAGTAGTGTGGTACCACACTGAAACAGTCCATTAAACCTGGTTTGGATCAATATTTTAGAGGATAACGCATGTTAGGTCTAGGTTAGCCCTGGGATTTTCACTCATCAGACTCATACTTTTGCGTTTTTCACATACTTGTTGAACAGATCCTGGGCTTTTTCTGGATTGCATAACGTAGTAATGAAGTACAACACTGAAACAGTCAATTAAACCTGGTTTCCATCAATATTTTAGAGGACAACGCAAGTTAGGTCTGGGATAGATCTGGGATTCGCCCTAATCAGGCTCATACTTTCGCGTTTTTCACATACTTGTTGAACAGATCCTGGGTTTTTTCCGGTTTGGATCACGTAGTAATGTGGTACCACACTGAAACAGTCGATTAAACCTGGTTTCGATCAATATTTTAGAGGATAACGCATGTTAGGTCTGGAATAGGTCTGGGATTTGACCTCGTCAGACTCATACTTTCGCACCCTTCACATACTCGTTGATCAGATCCTGGGTTATTTTCTGGTTTGGATCACATAGTAATATGGTACCACACTGAAACAGTCGATTAAACCAGGTTTCGGTCAATATTTTTGAAGATAACGCATGTTAGGTCTAGATTAGGCCTGGGATTTTCACTCATCAGACTCATACTTTCGCATTCTTCGCATACTTGTTGTACGGATCCTGGGTTTTTTCTGGTTTGGATCACGTAGTAATGTGGGACCACACTGAAACAGTCAATTAAACCAGGTTTCGATCAATATTTTTGAGAATAATACATGTTAGGTCTAGGTTAGGTCTGGGATTTGCTCTCATCAGGCTCATTCTTTCGCATATTTCTCATACTTGATGGCTAGATGCTGGGCTTTTCCTGGATTGCATCACGTAGTAATGAAGTACAACACAGAAACAGTCAATTAAACCTGGTTTCCATCAATATCTTAGAGGACAACGCAAGTTAGGTCTGGGATAGGTCTGGGATTTGCCCTCATCAGGCTCATACTTTCGCGTTTTTCACATACATGTTGAACAGATCCTGGGTTTTTTCTGGTTTGGATCACGTAGTAGTGTGGTACCACACTGAAACAGTCCATTAAACCTGGTTTGGATCAATATTTTAGAGGATAACGCATGTTAGGTCTAGGTTAGCCCTGGGATTTTCACTCATCAGACTCATACTATTGCGTTTTTCACATACTTGTTGAACAGATCCTGGGTTTTTTCTGGTTTGGATCACGTAGTAGTGTGGTACCACACTGAAACAGTCCATTAAACCTGGTTTGGATCAATATTTTAGAGGGTAACGCATGTTAGGTCTAGGTTAGGTCTGGGATTTTCACTCATCAGACTCATACTTTCGCATTCTTCACATACTTGTTGTACGGATCCTGGGTTTTTTCTGGTTTGGATCACGTAGTAATGTGGGACCACACTGAAACAGTCAATTAAACCTGGTTTCGATCAATATTTTTGAGAATAATACATGTTAGGTCTAGGTTAGGTCTGGGATTTGCTCTCATCAGGCTCATTCTTTCGCATATTTCTCATACTTGATGGCTAGATGCTGGGCTTTTTCTGGATGGTATCACGTAGTAATGAAGTACAACACAGAAACAGTCAATTAAACCTGGTTTCCATCAATATCTTAGAGGACAACGCAAGTCAGGTCTGGGATAGGTCTGGGATTTGCCCTCATCAGGCTCCTACTTTCGCGTTTTTCACATACATGTTGAACAGATCCTGGGTTTCTTCTGGTGTGGATCACGTAGTAGTATGGTACCACACTGAAACAGTCCATTAAACCTGGTTTGGATCAATATTTTAGAGGATAACGCATGTTAGGTCTAGGTTAGGTCTGGGATTTGCTCTCATCAGGCTCATTCTTTCGCATATTTCTCATACTTGATGGCTAGATGCTGGGCTTTTTCTGGATGGTATCACGTAGTAATGAAGTACAACACAGAAACAGTCAATTAAACCTGGTTTCCATCAATATCTTAGAGGACAACGCACATCAGGTCTCGGATAGGTCTGGGATTTGCCCTCATCAGGCTCATACTTTCGCGTTTTTCACATACATGTTGAACAGATCCTGGGTTTTTTCTGGTTTGGATCACGTAGTAGTATGGTACCACACTGAAACAGTCCATTAAACCTGGTTTGGATCAATATTTTAGAGGATAACGCATGTTAGGTCTAGGTTAGCCCTGGGATTTTCACTCATCAGACTCATACTATTGCGTTTTTCACATACTTGTTGAACAGATCCTGGGTTTTTTCTGGTTTGGATCACGTAGTAGTGTGGTACCACACTGAAACAGTCCATTAAACCTGGTTTGGATCAATATTTTAGAGGGTAACGCATGTTAGGTCTAGGATAGGTCTGGGATTTTCACTCATCAGACTCATACTTTCGCATTCTTCACATACTTGTTGAACGGATCCTGGGTTTTTTCTGGTTTGGATCACGTAGTAATGTGGTACCACACTGAAACAGTCGATTAAACCTGGTTTCGATCAATATTTTAGAGGAGAAGGCATGTTAGGTCTAGGTTAGCCCTGGGATTTTCACTCATCAGACTCATACTTTTGCGTTTTTCACATACTTGTTGAACAGATCCTGGGTTTTTTCTGATTTCGATCACGTAGTAGTGTGGTACCACACTGAAACAGTCCATCAAACCTGGTTAGGATCAATATTTTAGAGGATAACGCATGTTAGGTCTAGGTTAGGTCTGGGATTTTCACTCATCAGACTCATACTTTCGCATTCTTCACATACTTGTTGAACGGATCCTGGGTTTTTTCTGGTTTGGATCACGTAGTAATGTGGGCCCACACTGAAACAATCATTTAAACCTGGTCTTGATAAATATTTTAGAGGATAACGCAAGTTAGGTCTGGGATAGGTCAGGGATTTGACCTCATCAGACTCATAATTTCGCACACTTCACATACTCCTTGTACAGATCCTGGGTTATTTTCTGGTTTGGATCACATAGTAATGTGGTACCACACTGAAACAGTCGATTAAACCAGGTTTCGATCAATATTTTAGAGAATAATTCATGTTAGGTCTAGGTTAGGTCAAGGATTTGCTCTCATCAGGTTCATTCTTTCGCATATTTCTCATACGTGATGGCTAGATCCTGGACTTTTTCTGGATTGCATCACGTAGTAATGAAGTACAACACTGAAACAGTCAACTAAACCTGGTTTCGATCAATATTTTAGAGGATATCGCAAGTTAGGTCTGGGATAGGTCTGGGATTTGCCCTCATCAGACTCATACTTTCGCACACTTGACATAATCGTTGATCAGATCCTGGGTTTTTTTCTGGATTGGATCACGTAGTAATGTGGTACCACACTGAAACAGTCAATTAAACCTACTTTTGATCAATATTTTAGAGAATAATTCATGTTAGGTCTAGGTTAGGTCAGGGATTTGCTCTCATCAGGCTCATTCTTTCGCATATTTCTCATACTTGATGGCTAGATCCTGGGCTTTTTCTGGATTACATAATAATTCATGTTAGGTCTAGGTTAGGTCTGGGATTTGCTCTCATCAGGCTCATATTTTCGCATATTTCTCATACTTCATGGCTAGATCCTGGGCTATTTCTGGATTGGATCACATAGTAATGTGGTACCACACTGAAACAGTCGATTAAACCAGGTTTCGATCAATATTTTAGAGAATAATTCATGTTAGGTCTAGGTTAGGTCAAGGATTTGCTCTAATCAGGTTCATTCTTTCGCATATTTCTCATACTTGATGGCTAGATCCTGGACTTTTTCTGGATTGCATCACGTAGTAATGAAGTACAACACTGAAACAGTCAATTAAACCTGGTTTCGATCAATATTTTAGAGAATAATTCATGTTAGGTCTAGGTTAGGTCTGGGATTTGCTCTCATCAGGCTCATTCTTTCGCATATTTCTCATACTTGATGGCTAGATCCTGGGCTTTTTCTGGATTGCATCACGTAGTAATAAAGTACAACACTGAAACAGTCAATTAAACCTGGTTTCGATCAATATTTTAGAGAATAATTCATGTTAGGTCTGGGTTAGGTCTAGGATTTGCCCTCATCAGGCTCATTCTTTCGCATATTTCTCATACTTGATGGCTTGATCCTGGGCTGTTTCTGGATTGCATCACTTAGTAATGAAGTGCAACACTGAAACAGTCAATTAAACCTGTTTTCGATCAATATTTTAGAGGATAACGGAAGTTAGGTCTGGGATAGGTCTAGGATTTGCCCTCATCAGGCTCTTACTTTCGCATATTTCTCATACTTCATGGCTAGATCCTGTGCTGTTTCTGGATTGTATCACGTAGTAATGTGGTACCACGCTGAAACAGTCAATTAAACCTGGTTTCGATCAATATTTTAGAGGATAACGGAAGTTAGGTCTGGGATAGGTCTAGGATTTGCCCTCATCAGGCTCTTACTTTCGCATATTTCTCATACTTCATGGCTAGCTCCTGGGCTATTTCGGGATTGGATCACGTAGTAAAGTGGTACCACACTGAAACAGTCCATTAAACCTGGTTTCGCTCAATATTTTAGAGGATAACGCATGTTAGGTCTAGGTTAGGTCTGGGATTTGCTGTCATCAGGCTCATTCTTTCGCATATTTCTCACACTTGATGGCTAGATCCTGGGCTTTTTCTAGATTGCATCACGTAGTAATGTAGTACCACACTGAAACAGTCAATGAAACCTGGTTTCGATCAATATTTTAGAGAATAATTCATGTTAGGTCTGGGTTAGGTCTGGGACTTGCTCTCATCAGGCTCATTATTTCGCATATTTCTCATACTTGATGGCTAGATATTGGGCTTTTTCTGGATTGCATCACGTAGTAATGAAGTACAACACTGAAACAGTCAATTAAACCTGGTTTCCATCAATATCTTAGAGGACAACGCAAGTTAGGTCTGGGATAGGTCTGGGATTTGCCCTCATCAGGCTCAAACGTTCCGCGTTTTTCACATACTTGTTGAACAGATCCTGGGTTTTTTCTGGTTTGGATGACGTAGTAATGTGGTACCGCACTGAAACATTCAATTAAACCTGGTCTTGATAAATATTTTAGAGAATAACGCATGTTAGGTCTGGGTTAGGTCTAGGATTTGCCCTCATCAGGCTCATACTTTCGCATATTTCTCATACTTCATGGCTAGCTCCTGGGCTATTTCTGGATTGGATCACGTAGTAAAGTGGTACCACACTGAAACATTCAATGAAACCTGGTCTGGATAAATATCTTAGAGGATAACGCATGTTAGGTCAAGGTTAGGTCTAAGATTTGCCCTCATCAGGCTCACAGTTTCGCGTTTTTCACATACTTGTTGAACAGATCCTAGGTTTTTTCTGGTTTGGATCACGTAGTAATGTGGGAACACACTGAAACAGTCAAGTAAACCTGGTTTCGATCAATATTTTAGAGAATAATTCATGTTATGTCTAGGTTAGGTCTGGGATTTGCTCCCATCAGGCTCATTCTTCCGCATATTTCTCATACATGTTGAACAGATCCTGGGTATTTTCTGGCATGGAACACGTAGTAATGTGGGACCACACTGAAACAATCAATTAAACCTGGTCTTGATAAATATTTTAGAGGATAACGCATGTTAGGTCTGGGTTAGGTCTAGGATTTGCCCTCATCAGGCTCATACTTTCGCATATTTCTCATACTTCATGGCTAGATCCTGGGCTGTTCCTGGATTGTATCACGTAGTAATGTGGTACCACGCTGAAACAGTCGATTAAACCTGGTTTCGATCAATATTTTAGAGGATAACGCAAGTTAAGTCTGGGATAGGTCTGGGATTTGATCTCATCAGACTCATACTTTCGCGTTTTTCACATACTTTTTGAACAGATCCGGGGTTTTTTCTGGTTTGGATCACGTAGTAGTGTGGTACCACACTGAAACAGTCAATTAAACCTGGTTTTGATCAATATTTTAGAGAATAATTCATGTTAGGTCTAGGTTAGGTCTGGGACTTGCTCTCATCAGGCTCATTATTTCGCATATTTCTCATACTTGATGGCTAGATATTGGGCTTTTTCTGGATTGCATCACGTAGTAATGAAGTACAACACTGAAACAGTCAATTAAACCTGGTTTCCATCAATATCTTAGAGGACAACGCAAGTTAGGTCTGGGATAGGTCTGGGATTTGCCCTCATCAGGCTCAAACGTTCCGCGTTTTTCACATACTTGTTGAACAGATCCTGGGTTTTTTCTGGTTTGGATCACGTAGTAGTGTGGGACCACACTGAAACAATCAATTAAACCTGGTCTTGATAAATATTTTAGAGGATAACGCATGTTAGGTCTGGGATAGGTCTGGGATTTGCCCTCATCAGACTCATACTTTCGCACACTTCACATACTCGTTGAACAGATCCTGGGTTATTTTCTGGTTTGGATCACATAGTAATGTGGTACCACACTGAAACAGTCGATTAAACCAGGTTTCGATCAATATTTTTGAGGATAACGCATGTTAGGTCTTGGTTAGGTCTGGGATTTTCACTCATCAGACTCATACTTTCGCATTCTTCACATACTTGTTGAACGGATCATGGGTGTTTTCTGGTTTGGATCACGTAGTAATGTGGGACCACACTGAAACAATCAATTAAACCTGGTCTTGATAAATATTTTAGAGGATAACGCATGTTAGGTCTGGGATAGGTCGGGGATTTGCCCTCATCAGACTCATACTTTCGCACACTTCACATACTCGTTGATCAGATCCTGGGTTTTTTCTGGTTTGGATCACGTAGTAATGTGGAACTACACTGAAACAATCAATTAAACCTGGTTTCGATCAATATTTTAGAGAATAATTCATGTTAGGTCTGGGTTAGGTCTAGGATTTGCCCTCATCAGGCTCATTCTTTCGCATATTTCTCATACTTGATGGCTTGATCCTGGGCTGTTTCTGGATTGCATCACTTAGTAATGAAGTGCAACACTGAAACAGTCAATTAAACCTGTTTTCGATCAATATTTTAGAGGATAACGGAAGTTAGGTCTGGGATAGGTCTAGGATTTGCCCTCATCAGGCTCTTACTTTCGCATATTTCTCATACTTCATGGCTAGATCCTGTGCTGTTTCTGGATTGTATCACGTAGTAATGTGGTACCACGCTGAAACAGTCAATTAAACCTGGTTTCGATCAATATTTTAGAGGATAACGGAAGTTAGGTCTGGGATAGGTCTAGGATTTGCCCTCATCAGGCTCTTACTTTCGCATATTTCTCATACTTCATGGCTAGCTCCTGGGCTATTTCGGGATTGGATCACGTAGTAAAGTGGTACCACACTGAAACAGTCCATTAAACCTGGTTTCGCTCAATATTTTAGAGGATAACGCATGTTAGGTCTAGGTTAGGTCTGGGATTTGCTGTCATCAGGCTCATTCTTTCGCATATTTCTCACACTTGATGGCTAGATCCTGGGCTTTTTCTAGATTGCATCACGTAGTAATGTAGTACCACACTGAAACAGTCAATGAAACCTGGTTTCGATCAATATTTTAGAGAATAATTCATGTTAGGTCTGGGTTAGGTCTGGGACTTGCTCTCATCAGGCTCATTATTTCGCATATTTCTCATACTTGATGGCTAGATATTGGGCTTTTTCTGGATTGCATCACGTAGTAATGAAGTACAACACTGAAACAGTCAATTAAACCTGGTTTCCATCAATATCTTAGAGGACAACGCAAGTTAGGTCTGGGATAGGTCTGGGATTTGCCCTCATCAGGCTCAAACGTTCCGCGTTTTTCACATACTTGTTGAACAGATCCTGGGTTTTTTCTGGTTTGGATGACGTAGTAATGTGGTACCGCACTGAAACATTCAATTAAACCTGGTCTTGATAAATATTTTAGAGAATAACGCATGTTAGGTCTGGGTTAGGTCTAGGATTTGCCCTCATCAGGCTCATACTTTCGCATATTTCTCATACTTCATGGCTAGCTCCTGGGCTATTTCTGGATTGGATCACGTAGTAAAGTGGTACCACACTGAAACATTCAATGAAACCTGGTCTGGATAAATATCTTAGAGGATAACGCATGTTAGGTCAAGGTTAGGTCTAAGATTTGCCCTCATCAGGCTCACAGTTTCGCGTTTTTCACATACTTGTTGAACAGATCCTAGGTTTTTTCTGGTTTGGATCACGTAGTAATGTGGGACCACACTGAAACAGTCAAGTAAACCTGGTTTCGATCAATATTTTAGAGAATAATTCATGTTATGTCTAGGTTAGGTCTGGGATTTGCTCCCATCAGGCTCATTCTTCCGCATATTTCTCATACATGTTGAACAGATCCTGGGTATTTTCTGGCATGGAACACGTAGTAATGTGGGACCACACTGAAACAATCAATTAAACCTGGTCTTGATAAATATTTTAGAGGACAACGCAAGTTAGGTCTGGGATAGGTCTGGGATTTGCCCTCATCAGGCTCAAACGTTCCGCGTTTTTCACATACTTGTTGAACAGATCCTGGGTTTTTTCTGGTTTGGATCACGTAGTAGTGTGGGACCACACTGAAACAATCAATTAAACCTGGTGTTGATAAATATTTTAGAGGATAACGCATGTTAGGTCTGGGATAGGTCTGGGATTTGCCCTCATCAGACTCATACTTTCGCACACTTCACATACTCGTTGAACAGATCCTGGGTTATTTTCTGGTTTGGATCACATAGTAATGTGGTACCACACTGAAACAGTCGATTAAACCAGGTTTCGATCAATATTTTTGAGGATAACGCATGTTAGGTCTTGGTTAGGTCTGGGATTTTCACTCATCAGACTCATACTTTCGCATTCTTCACATACTTGTTGAACGGATCATGGGTTTTTTCTGGTTTGGATCACGTAGTAATGTGGGACCACACTGAAACAATCAATTAAACCTGGTCTTGATAAATATTTTAGAGGATAACGCATGTTAGGTCTTGGATAGGTCGGGGATTTGCCCTCATCAGACTCATACTTTCGCACACTTCACATACTCGTTGATCAGATCCTGGGTTTTTTCTGGTTTGGATCACGTAGTAATGTGGAACTACACTGAAACAATCAATTAAACCTGGTCTTGATAAATATTTTAGAGGATAACGCATGTTAGGTCTGGGTTAGGTCTAGGATTTGCCCTTGTCAGGTTCATACTTCCGCATATTTCTCATGCTTCATGGCTAGATCCTGGGCTATTTCTGGATTAGATCACGTAGTAATGTGGTACCACACTGAAACAGTCAATTAAACCTGGTTTCCATCAAACTCTTAGAGGACAACGCAAGTTAGGTCTGGGATAGGTCTTGGATTTGCCCTCATCAGGCTCATACTTTCGCGTTTTTCACATACTTTTTGAACAGATCCTGGGTTTTTTCTGGTTTGGATCACGTAGTAGTGTGGTACCACACTGAAACAGTCCATTAAACCTGGTTTGGATCAATATTTTAGAGGATAACGCATGTTAGGTCTAGGTTAGGTCTGGGAATTTCACTCATCAGACTCATACTTTCGCACACTTCACATAATCGTTGAACAGATCCTAGGTTATTTTCTGGTTTGGATCACATAGTAATGTGGTACCACACTGAAACTGTCGATTATACCAGGTTTCGATCAATATTTTTGAGGATAACGCATGTTAGGTCTAGGTTAGGCCTGGGATTTTCACTCATCAGGCTCATACTTTCGCATTCTTCGCATACTTGTTGTACGGATCCTGGGTTTTTTCTGGTTTGGATCACGTAGTAATGTGGGACCACACTGAAACAGTCAATTAAACCAGGTTTCGATCAATATTTTTGAGAATAATACATGTTAGGTCTAGGTTAGGTCTGGGATTTGCTCTCATCAGGCTCATTCTTTCGCATATTTCTCATACTTGATGGCTAGATGCTGGGCTTTTTCTGGTTTGGATCACGTAGTAATGTGGTACCACGCTGAAACAGTCGATTAGACCCGGTTTCGATCAATATTTTAGAGGATAACGCAAGTTAAGTCTGGGATAGGTCTGGAATTTGACCTCATCAGACTCATACTTTCGCGTTTTTCACATACTTGTTGAACAGATCCTGGGTTTTTTCTGGTTTGGATCACGTAGTAGTGTGGTACCACACTGAAACAGTCCATTAAACCTGGTTGCGATTTTTTTTTTTGCGGATAACGCATGCTAGGTCTGGGTTAGCTCTAGGATTTGCCCTCATCAGGCTCATTCTTTCGCATATTTCTCAAACTTCATGGCTAGATCCTGGGCTTTTTCTGGATTACATCACGTAGTAATGCGGTACCACACTGAAACATTCAATTAAACCTGGGCTTGATAAATATTTTAGAGGATAACCCATCTTAGGTCTGGGTTAGGTCTAGGATTTGCTCTCGTCAGGCTCATACTTTCGCATATTTCTCATACTTCATGGCTAGATCCTGGGCTATTTCTGGATTGGATCACGTAGTAATGTGGTACCACACTGAAACAGTCAATTAAACCTACTTTTGATCAATATTTTAGAGAATAATTCATGTTAGGTCTAGGTTAGGTCAGGGATTTGCTCTCATCAGGCTCATTCTTTCGCATATTTCTCATACTTGATGGCTAGATCCTGGGCTTTTTCTGGATTACATAATAATTCATGTTAGGTCTAGGTTAGGTCTGGGATTTGCTCTCATCAGGCTCATATTTTCGCATATTTCTCATACTTCATGGCTAGATCCTGGGCTATTTCTGGATTGGATCACATAGTAATGTGGTACCACACTGAAACAGTCGATTAAACCAGGTTTCGATCAATATTTTAGAGAATAATTCATGTTAGGTCTAGGTTAGGTCTGGGATTTGCTCTCATCAGGCTCATTCTTTCGCATATTTCTCATACTTGATGGCTAGATCCTGGGCTTTTTCTGGATTGCATCACGTAGTAATGAAGTGCAACACTGAAACAGTCAATTAAACCTGTTTTCGATCAATATTTTAGAGGATAACGGAAGTTAGGTCTGGGATAGGTCTAGGATTTGCCCTCATCAGGCTCTTACTTTGGCATATTTCTCATACTTCATGGCTAGATCCTGGGCTGTTTCTGGATTGTATCACGTAGTAATGTGGTACCACGCTGAAACAGTCAATTAAACCTGGTTTCGATCAATATTTTAGAGGATAACGGAAGTTAGGTCTGGGATAGGTCTAGGATTTGCCCTCATCAGGCTCTTACTTTCGCATATTTCTCATACTTCATGGCTAGCTCCTGGGCTATTTCTGAATTGGATCACGTAGTAAAGTGGTACCACACTGAAACATTCAATGAAACCTGGTCTGGATAAATATCCTAGGGGATAACGCATGTTAGGTCAAGGTTAGGTCTAAGATTTGCCCTCATCAGGCTCGCAGTTTCGCGTTTTTCACATACTTGTTGAACAGATCCTGGGCTATTTCGGGATTGGATCACGTAGTAAAGTGATACCACACTGAAACAGTCCATTAAACCTGGTTTCGCTCAATATTTTAGAGGATAACGCATGTTAGGTCTAGGTTAGGTCTGGGATTTGCTGTCATCAGGCTCATTCTTTCGCATATTTCTCACACTTGATGGCTAGATCCTGGGCTTTTTCTAGATTGCATCACGTAGTAATGTAGTACCACACTGAAACAGTCAATGAAACCAGGTTTCCATGAATATTTTAGAAGACAACGCAAGTTAGGTCTAGGTAAGGCCTGAGATTTTCACTGATCAGACTCATACTTTCGCATTCTTCGCATACTTGTTGAACGGATCCTGGGTTTTTTCTGGTTTGGATGACGTAGTAATGTGGTACCGCACTGAAACATTCAATTAAACCTGGTCTTGATAAATATTTTAGAGAATAACGCATGTTAGGTCTGGGTTAGGTCTAGGATTTGCCCTCATCAGGCTCATACTTTCGCATATTTCTCATACTTCATGGCTAGCTCCTGGGCTATTTCTGGATTGGATCACGTAGTAAAGTGGTACCACACTGAAACATTCAATGAAACCTGGTCTGGATAAATATCTTAGAGGATAACGCATGTTAGGTCAAGGTTAGGTCTAAGATTTGCCCTCATCAGGCTCACAGTTTCGCGTTTTTCACATACTTGTTGAACAGATCCTAGGTTTTTTCTGGTTTGGATCACGTAGTAATGTGGGACCACACTGAAACAGTCAAGTAAACCTGGTTTCGATCAATATTTTAGAGAATAATTCATGTTATGTCTAGGTTAGGTCTGGGATTTGCTCCCATCAGGCTCATTCTTCCGCATATTTCTCATACATGTTGAACAGATCCTGGGTATTTTCTGGCATGGAACACGTAGTAATGTGGGACCACACTGAAACAATCAATTAAACCTGGTCTTGATAAATATTTTAGAGGATAACGCATGTTAGGTCTGGGTTAGGTCTAGGATTTGCCCTCATCATGCTCATACTTTCGCATATTTCTCATACTTCATGGCTAGATCCTGGGCTGTTCCTGGATTGTATCACGTAGTAATGTGGTACCACGCTGAAACAGTCGATTAAACCTGGTTTCGATCAATATTTTAGAGGATAACGCAAGTTAAGTCTGGGATAGGTCTGGGATTTGATCTCATCAGACTCATACTTTCGCGTTTTTCACATACTTTTTGAACAGATCCGGGGTTTTTTCTGGTTTGGATCACGTAGTAGTGTGGCACCACACTGAAACAGTCAATTAAACCTGGCTTTGATCAATATTTTAGAGAATAATTCATGTTAGGTCTAGGTTAGGTCTGGGACTTGCTCTCATCAGGCTCATTATTTCGCATATTTCTCATACTTGATGGCTAGATATTGGGCTTTTTCTGGATTGCATCACGTAGTAATGAAGTACAACACTGAAACAGTCAATTAAACCTGGTTTCCATCAATATCTTAGAGGACAACGCAAGTTAGGTCTGGGATAGGTCTGGGATTTGCCCTCATCAGGCTCAAACGTTCCGCGTTTTTCACATACTTGTTGAACAGATCCTGGGTTTTTTCTGGTTTGGATCACGTAGTAGTGTGGGACCACACTGAAACAATCAATTAAACCTGGTGTTGATAAATATTTTAGAGGATAACGCATGTTAGGTCTGGGATAGGTCTGGGATTTGCCCTCATCAGACTCATACTTTCGCACACTTCACATACTCGTTGAACAGATCCTGGGTTATTTTCTGGTTTGGATCACATAGTAATGTGGTACCACACTGAAACAGTCGATTAAACCAGGTTTCGATCAATATTTTTGAGGATAACGCATGTTAGGTCTTGGTTAGGTCTGGGATTTTCACTCATCAGACTCATACTTTCGCATTCTTCACATACTTGTTGAACGGATCATGGGTTTTTTCTGGTTTGGATCACGTAGTAATGTGGGACCACACTGAAACAATCAATTAAACCTGGTCTTGATAAATATTTTAGAGGATAACGCATGTTAGGTCTTGGATAGGTCGGGGATTTGCCCTCATCAGACTCATACTTTCGCACACTTCACATACTCGTTGATCAGATCCTGGGTTTTTTCTGGTTTGGATCACGTAGTAATGTGGAACTACACTGAAACAATCAATTAAACCTGGTCTTGATAAATATTTTAGAGGATAACGCATGTTAGGTCTGGGTTAGGTCTAGGATTTGCCCTTGTCAGGTTCATACTTCCGCATATTTCTCATGCTTCATGGCTAGATCCTGGGCTATTTCTGGATTAGATCACGTAGTAATGTGGTACCACACTGAAACAGTCAATTAAACCTGGTTTCCATCAAACTCTTAGAGGACAACGCAAGTTAGGTCTGGGATAGGTCTTGGATTTGCCCTCATCAGGCTCATACTTTCGCGTTTTTCACATACTTTTTGAACAGATCCTGGGTTTTTTCTGGTTTGGATCACGTAGTAGTGTGGTACCACACTGAAACAGTCCATTAAACCTGGTTTGGATCAATATTTTAGAGGATAACGCATGTTAGGTCTAGGTTAGGTCTGGGAATTTCACTCATCAGACTCATACTTTCGCACACTTCACATAATCGTTGAACAGATCCTAGGTTATTTTCTGGTTTGGATCACATAGTAATGTGGTACCACACTGAAACTGTCGATTATACCAGGTTTCGATCAATATTTTTGAGGATAACGCATGTTAGGTCTAGGTTAGGCCTGGGATTTTCACTCATCAGGCTCATACTTTCGCATTCTTCGCATACTTGTTGTACGGATCCTGGGTTTTTTCTGGTTTGGATCACGTAGTAATGTGGGACCACACTGAAACAGTCAATTAAACCAGGTTTCGATCAATATTTTTGAGAATAATACATGTTAGGTCTAGGTTAGGTCTGGGATTTGCTCTCATCAGGCTCATTCTTTCGCATATTTCTCATACTTGATGGCTAGATGCTGGGCTTTTTCTGGTTTGGATCACGTAGTAATGTGGTACCACGCTGAAACAGTCGATTAGACCCGGTTTCGATCAATATTTTAGAGGATAACGCAAGTTAAGTCTGGGATAGGTCTGGAATTTGACCTCATCAGACTCATACTTTCGCGTTTTTCACATACTTGTTGAACAGATCCTGGGTTTTTTCTGGTTTGGATCACGTAGTAGTGTGGTACCACACTGAAACAGTCCATTAAACCTGGTTGCGATTTTTTTTTTTGCGGATAACGCATGCTAGGTCTGGGTTAGCTCTAGGATTTGCCCTCATCAGGCTCATTCTTTCGCATATTTCTCAAACTTCATGGCTAGATCCTGGGCTTTTTCTGGATTACATCACGTAGTAATGCGGTACCACACTGAAACATTCAATTAAACCTGGGCTTGATAAATATTTTAGAGGATAACCCATCTTAGGTCTGGGTTAGGTCTAGGATTTGCTCTCGTCAGGCTCATACTTTCGCATATTTCTCATACTTCATGGCTAGATCCTGGGCTATTTCTGGATTGGATCACGTAGTAATGTGGTACCACACTGAAACAGTCAATTAAACCTACTTTTGATCAATATTTTAGAGAATAATTCATGTTAGGTCTAGGTTAGGTCAGGGATTTGCTCTCATCAGGCTCATTCTTTCGCATATTTCTCATACTTGATGGCTAGATCCTGGGCTTTTTCTGGATTACATAATAATTCATGTTAGGTCTAGGTTAGGTCTGGGATTTGCTCTCATCAGGCTCATATTTTCGCATATTTCTCATACTTCATGGCTAGATCCTGGGCTATTTCTGGATTGGATCACATAGTAATGTGGTACCACACTGAAACAGTCGATTAAACCAGGTTTCGATCAATATTTTAGAGAATAATTCATGTTAGGTCTAGGTTAGGTCTGGGATTTGCTCTCATCAGGCTCATTCTTTCGCATATTTCTCATACTTGATGGCTAGATCCTGGGCTTTTTCTGGATTGCATCACGTAGTAATGAAGTGCAACACTGAAACAGTCAATTAAACCTGTTTTCGATCAATATTTTAGAGGATAACGGAAGTTAGGTCTGGGATAGGTCTAGGATTTGCCCTCATCAGGCTCTTACTTTGGCATATTTCTCATACTTCATGGCTAGATCCTGGGCTGTTTCTGGATTGTATCACGTAGTAATGTGGTACCACGCTGAAACAGTCAATTAAACCTGGTTTCGATCAATATTTTAGAGGATAACGGAAGTTAGGTCTGGGATAGGTCTAGGATTTGCCCTCATCAGGCTCTTACTTTCGCATATTTCTCATACTTCATGGCTAGCTCCTGGGCTATTTCTGAATTGGATCACGTAGTAAAGTGGTACCACACTGAAACATTCAATGAAACCTGGTCTGGATAAATATCCTAGGGGATAACGCATGTTAGGTCAAGGTTAGGTCTAAGATTTGCCCTCATCAGGCTCGCAGTTTCGCGTTTTTCACATACTTGTTGAACAGATCCTGGGCTATTTCGGGATTGGATCACGTAGTAAAGTGATACCACACTGAAACAGTCCATTAAACCTGGTTTCGCTCAATATTTTAGAGGATAACGCATGTTAGGTCTAGGTTAGGTCTGGGATTTGCTGTCATCAGGCTCATTCTTTCGCATATTTCTCACACTTGATGGCTAGATCCTGGGCTTTTTCTAGATTGCATCACGTAGTAATGTAGTACCACACTGAAACAGTCAATGAAACCAGGTTTCCATGAATATTTTAGAAGACAACGCAAGTTAGGTCTAGGTAAGGCCTGAGATTTTCACTGATCAGACTCATACTTTCGCATTCTTCGCATACTTGTTGAACGGATCCTGGGTTTTTTCTGGTTTGGATGACGTAGTAATGTGGTACCACACTGAAACATTCAATGAAACCTGGTCTGGATAAATATCCTAGGGGATAACGCATGTTAGGTCAAGGTTAGGTCTAAGATTTGCCCTCATCAGGCTCGCAGTTTCGCGTTTTTCACATACTTGTTGAACAGATCCTGGGCTATTTCGGGATTGGATCACGTAGTAAAGTGATACCACACTGAAACAGTCCATTAAACCTGGTTTCGCTCAATATTTTAGAGGATAACGCATGTTAGGTCTAGGTTAGGTCTGGGATTTGCTGTCATCAGGCTCATTCTTTCGCATATTTCTCACACTTGATGGCTAGATCCTGGGCTTTTTCTAGATTGCATCACGTAGTAATGTAGTACCACACTGAAACAGTCAATGAAACCAGGTTTCCATGAATATTTTAGAAGACAACGCAAGTTAGGTCTAGGTAAGGCCTGAGATTTTCACTGATCAGACTCATACTTTCGCATTCTTCACATACTTGTTGAACGGATCATGGGTTTTTTCTGGTTTGGATCACGTAGTAATGTGGGACCACACTGAAACAATCAATTAAACCTGGTCTTGATAAATATTTTAGAGGATAACGCATGTTAGGTCTTGGATAGGTCGGGGATTTGCCCTCATCAGACTCATACTTTCGCACACTTCACATACTCGTTGATCAGATCCTGGGTTTTTTCTGGTTTGGATCACGTAGTAATGTGGAACTACACTGAAACAATCAATTAAACCTGGTCTTGATAAATATTTTAGAGGATAACGCATGTTAGGTCTGGGTTAGGTCTAGGATTTGCCCTTGTCAGGTTCATACTTCCGCATATTTCTCATGCTTCATGGCTAGATCCTGGGCTATTTCTGGATTAGATCACGTAGTAATGTGGTACCACACTGAAACAGTCAATTAAACCTGGTTTCCATCAAACTCTTAGAGGACAACGCAAGTTAGGTCTGGGATAGGTCTTGGATTTGCCCTCATCAGGCTCATACTTTCGCGTTTTTCACATACTTTTTGAACAGATCCTGGGTTTTTTCTGGTTTGGATCACGTAGTAGTGTGGTACCACACTGAAACAGTCCATTAAACCTGGTTGCGATTTTTTTTTTTGCGGATAACGCATGCTAGGTCTGGGTTAGCTCTAGGATTTGCCCTCATCAGGCTCATTCTTTCGCATATTTCTCAAACTTCATGGCTAGATCCTGGGCTTTTTCTGGATTACATCACGTAGTAATGCGGTACCACACTGAAACATTCAATTAAACCTGGGCTTGATAAATATTTTAGAGGATAACCCATCTTAGGTCTGGGTTAGGTCTAGGATTTGCTCTCGTCAGGCTCATACTTTCGCATATTTCTCATACTTCATGGCTAGATCCTGGGCTATTTCTGGATTGGATCACGTAGTAATGTGGTACCACACTGAAACAGTCAATTAAACCTACTTTTGATCAATATTTTAGAGAATAATTCATGTTAGGTCTAGGTTAGGTCAGGGATTTGCTCTCATCAGGCTCATTCTTTCGCATATTTCTCATACTTGATGGCTAGATCCTGGGCTTTTTCTGGATTACATAATAATTCATGTTAGGTCTAGGTTAGGTCTGGGATTTGCTCTCATCAGGCTCATATTTTCGCATATTTCTCATACTTCATGGCTAGATCCTGGGCTATTTCTGGATTGGATCACATAGTAATGTGGTACCACACTGAAACAGTCGATTAAACCAGGTTTCGATCAATATTTTAGAGAATAATTCATGTTAGGTCTAGGTTAGGTCTGGGATTTGCTCTCATCAGGCTCATTCTTTCGCATATTTCTCATACTTGATGGCTAGATCCTGGGCTTTTTCTGGATTGCATCACGTAGTAATGAAGTGCAACACTGAAACAGTCAATTAAACCTGTTTTCGATCAATATTTTAGAGGATAACGGAAGTTAGGTCTGGGATAGGTCTAGGATTTGCCCTCATCAGGCTCTTACTTTGGCATATTTCTCATACTTCATGGCTAGATCCTGGGCTGTTTCTGGATTGTATCACGTAGTAATGTGGTACCACGCTGAAACAGTCAATTAAACCTGGTTTCGATCAATATTTTAGAGGATAACGGAAGTTAGGTCTGGGATAGGTCTAGGATTTGCCCTCATCAGGCTCTTACTTTCGCATATTTCTCATACTTCATGGCTAGCTCCTGGGCTATTTCTGAATTGGATCACGTAGTAAAGTGGTACCACACTGAAACATTCAATGAAACCTGGTCTGGATAAATATCCTAGGGGATAACGCATGTTAGGTCAAGGTTAGGTCTAAGATTTGCCCTCATCAGGCTCGCAGTTTCGCGTTTTTCACATACTTGTTGAACAGATCCTGGGCTATTTCGGGATTGGATCACGTAGTAAAGTGATACCACACTGAAACAGTCCATTAAACCTGGTTTCGCTCAATATTTTAGAGGATAACGCATGTTAGGTCTAGGTTAGGTCTGGGATTTGCTGTCATCAGGCTCATTCTTTCGCATATTTCTCACACTTGATGGCTAGATCCTGGGCTTTTTCTAGATTGCATCACGTAGTAATGTAGTACCACACTGAAACAGTCAATGAAACCAGGTTTCCATGAATATTTTAGAAGACAACGCAAGTTAGGTCTAGGTAAGGCCTGAGATTTTCACTGATCAGACTCATACTTTCGCATTCTTCGCATACTTGTTGAACGGATCCTGGGTTTTTTCTGGTTTGGATGACGTAGTAATGTGGTACCGCACTGAAACATTCAATTAAACCTGGTCTTGATAAATATTTTAGAGAATAACGCATGTTAGGTCTGGGTTAGGTCTAGGATTTGCCCTCATCAGGCTCATACTTTCGCATATTTCTCATACTTCATGGCTAGCTCCTGGGCTATTTCTGGATTGGATCACGTAGTAAAGTGGTACCACACTGAAACATTCAATGAAACCTGGTCTGGATAAATATCTTAGAGGATAACGCATGTTAGGTCAAGGTTAGGTCTAAGATTTGCCCTCATCAGGCTCACAGTTTCGCGTTTTTCACATACTTGTTGAACAGATCCTAGGTTTTTTCTGGTGTGGATCACGTAGTAATGTGGGACCACACTGAAACAGTCAAGTAAACCTGGTTTCGATCAATATTTTAGAGAATAATTCATGTTATGTCTAGGTTAGGTCTGGGATTTGCTCCCATCAGGCTCATTCTTCCGCATATTTCTCATACATGTTGAACAGATCCTGGGTATTTTCTGGCATGGAACACGTAGTAATGTGGGACCACACTGAAACAATCAATTAAACCTGGTCTTGATAAATATTTTAGAGGATAACGCATGTTAGGTCTGGGTTAGGTCTAGGATTTGCCCTCATCATGCTCATACTTTCGCATATTTCTCATACTTCATGGCTAGATCCTGGGCTGTTCCTGGATTGTATCACGTAGTAATGTGGTACCACGCTGAAACAGTCGATTAAACCTGGTTTCGATCAATATTTTAGAGGATAACGCAAGTTAAGTCTGGGATAGGTCTGGGATTTGCCCTCATCAGGCTCAAACGTTCCGCGTTTTTCACATACTTGTTGAACAGATCCTGGGTTTTTTCTGGTTTGGATCACGTAGTAGTGTGGGACCACACTGAAACAATCAATTAAACCTGGTCTTGATAAATATTTTAGAGGATAACGCATGTTAGGTCTGGGATAGGTCTGGGATTTGCCCTCATCAGACTCATACTTTCGCACACTTCACATACTCGTTGAACAGATCCTGGGTTATTTTCTGGTTTGGATCACATAGTAATGTGGTACCACACTGAAACAGTCGATTAAACCAGGTTTCGATCAATATTTTTGAGGATAACGCATATTAGGTCTTGGTTAGGTCTGGGATTTTCACTCATCAGACTCATACTTTCGCATTCTTCACATACTTGTTGAACGGATCATGGGTTTTTTCTGGTTTGGATCACGTAGTAATGTGGGACCACACTGAAACAATCAATTAAACCTGGTCTTGATAAATATTTTAGAGGATAACGCATGTTAGGTTTGGGATAGGTCGGCGATTTGCCCTCATCAGACTCATACTTTCGCACACTTCACATACTCGTTGATCAGATCCTGGGTTTTTTCTGGTTTGGATCACGTAGTAATGTGGAACTACACTGAAACAATCAATTAAACCTGGTCTTGATAAATATTTTAGAGGATACCGCATGTTAGGTCTGGGTTAGGTCTAGGATTTGCCCTTGTCAGGTTCATACTTCCGCATATTTCTCATGCTTCATGGCTAGATCCTGGGCTATTTCTGGATTAGATCACGTAGTAATGTGGTACCACACTGAAACAGTCAATTAAACCTGGTTTCCATCAAACTCTTAGAGGACAACGCAAGTTAGGTCTGGGATAGGTCTTGGATTTGCCCTCATCAGGCTCATACTTTCGCGTTTTTCACATACTTTTTGAACAGATCCTGGGTTTTTTCTGGTTTGGATCACGTAGTAGTGTGGTACCACACTGAAACAGTCCATTAAACCTGGTTTGGATCAATATTTTAGAGGATAACGCATGTTAGGTCTAGGTTAGGTCTGGGAATTTCACTCATCAGACTCATACTTTCGCACACTTCACATACTCGTTGAACAGATCCTAGGTTATTTTCTGGTTTGGATCACATAGTAATGTGGTACCACACTGAAACAGTCGATTATACCAGGTTTCGATCAATATTTTTGAGGATAACGCATGTTAGGTCTAGGTTAGGCCTGGGATTTTCACGCATCAGGCTCATTCTTTCGCATATTTCTCATACTTGATGGCTAGATGCTGGGCTTTTTCTGGTTTGGACCACGTAGTAATGTGGTACCACGCTGAAACAGTCGATTAAACCCGGTTTCGATCAATATTTTAGAGGATAACGCAAGTTAAGTCTGGGATAGGTCTGGAATTTGACCTCATCAGACTCATACTTTCGCATTCTTCACATGCTTGTTGAACGGATCCTGGGTTTTTTCTGGTTTGGATCACGTAGTAATGTGGGACCACACTGAAACAGTCAATTAAACCAGGTTTCGATCAATATTTTTGAGAATAATACATGTTAGGTCTAGGTTAGGTCTGGGATTTGCTCTCATCAGGCTCATTCTTTCGCATATTTCTCATACTTGATGGCTAGATGCTGGGCTTTTTCAGGTTTGGATCACGTAGTAATGTGGTACCACGCTGAAACAGTCGATTAAACCCGGTTTCGATCAATATTTTAGAGGATACCGCAAGTTAAGTCTGGGATAGGTCTGGAATTTGACCTCATCAGACTCATACTTTCGCATTCTTCACATGCTTGTTGAACGGATCCTGGGTTTTTTCTGGTTTGGATCACGTAGTAGTGTGGTACCACACTGAAACAGTCCATTAAACCTGGTTGCGATTTTTTTTTTTGAGGATAACGCATGTTAGGTCTGGGTTAGCTCTAGGATTTGCCCTCATCAGGCTCATTCTTTCGCATATTTCTCAAACTTCATGGCTAGATCCTGGGCTTTTTCTGGATTACATCACGTAGTAATGCGGTACCACACTGAAACATTCAATTAAACCTGGGCTTGATAAATATTTTAGAGGATAACGCATGTTAGGTTTGGGTTAGGTCTAGGATTTGCCCTCATCAGGCTCATACTTTCGCATATTTCTCATACTTCATGGCTAGATCCTGGGCTGTTTCTGGTTTTGATCACATAGTAATGTGGTACCACACTGAAACAGTCGATTAAACCAGGTTTCGATCAATATTTTTGAGGGTAACGCATGTTAGGTCTAGGTTAGGCCTGGGATTTTCACTCATCAGACTCATACTTTCGCATTCTTCACATGCTTGTTGAACGGATCCTGGGTTTTTTCTGGTTTGGATCACGTAGTAATGTGGGACCACACTGAGACAGTCAATTAAACCTGGTTTCGATCAGTATTTTAGAGACTAATTCATGTTAGGTCTAGGTTAGGTCTGGTATTTGCTCTTTTCAGGCTCATTGTTTCGCATATTTCTCATACTTGATGGCTAGATCCTGGGCTTTTTCTGGATTGCATAACGTAGTAATGAAGAACAACACTGAAACAGTCAATTAAACCTGGTTTCCATCAATATTTTAGAGGACAACGCATATTAGGTGTAGGTTAGGCCTGGGATTTGCCCTCATCAGGGTCATACTTTCGCAGTTTTAACATACATGTTGGCCTGATCGAGGGTTTTTCCAGCTTTGGATCACGTAGTAAAGTGGTGCCACTCTGAAACAGTCCATTAAACCAGGTTTCGATCAATATTTTAGAGGATAACGCAAGTTAGGTCTGGGATAGGTCTGGGATTTGACCTCGTCAGACTCATACTTTCGCACCCTTCACATACTCGTTGAACAGATCCTGGGTTATTTTCTGGTTTGGATCACATAGTAATGTGGTACCACACTGAAACATTCAATTAAACCTGGTCTTGATAAATATTTTAGAGGATAACGCATGTTAGGTCTGGGTTAGGTCTAGGATTTGCCCTCATCTGGCTCATACTTTCGCATATTTCTCATACTTCATGGCTAGATCCTGGGCTGTTCCTGGATTGTATCACGTAGTAATGTGGTACCACGCTGAAACAGTCGATTAAACCTGGTTTCGATCAATATTTTAGAGGATAACGCAAGTTAAGTCTGGGATAGGTCTGGGATTTGATCTCATCAGACTCATACTTTCGCGTTTTTCACATACTTGTTGAACAGATCCTGGGTTTTTTCTGGTTTGCATCACGTAGTAGTGTGGTACCACACTGAAACAGTCCATTAAACCTGGTTGCGATCAATATTTTAGGGTTAGGTCTAGGATTTGCCCCCTTCAAGCTTATTCTTTTGCATATTTCTCAAACTTGATGGCTAGATCCTGGGCTTTTTCTGGATTGCATCACGTAGTAATGTGGTACCACACTGAAACATTCAATTAAACCTGGTCTTGATAAATATTTTAGAGGATAACGCATGTTAGGTCTGGGTTAGGTCTAGGATTTGACCTCGTCAGACTCATGCTTTCGCACCCTTCACATACTCGTTGAACAGATCCTGGGTTATTCTCTGGTTTGGATCACATAGTAATGTGGTACCACACTGAAACAGTCGATTAAACCAGGTTTCGATCAATATTTTTGAGGATAAAGCATGTTAGGTCTAGGTTAGGCCTGGGATTTTCACTCATCAGACTCATACTTTCTCATTCTTCTCATACTTGTTGAAGTGGACCTGGGTTTTTTCTGGTCTGGATCACGTAGTAATGTGGTACCACACTGAAACAATCGACTAAACCTGGTGTCGATCAATATCTTAGAGGATAACGCTAGTTAAGTCTGGGATTGGTCTGGGATTTGACCTCATCATACTCATACTTTCGCACACTTCACATACTCGTTGAACAGATCCTGGGTTATTTTCAGGTTTGGATCACATAGTAATGTGGAACCACACTGAAACAGTCGATTAAACCAGGTTTCGATCAATATTTTTGAGGATAACGCATGTTAGGTATGGGTTAGGTCTAGGATTTGCCCTCAGCAGGCTCATACTTTCGCATATTTCTCATACTTCAGGGCTAGATCCTGGGCCGTTTCTGGTTTGTATCACGTAGTAATGTGGTACCACACTGAAACAGTCAATTAAACCTGGTTTGGATCAATAGTTTAGAGGATAACGCAAGTTAGGTCTGGGATAGGTCTGGGATTTGCCCTCATCAGGCTCATACTTTCGCGTTTTTCACATACTTGTTGAACAGATCCTGGGTTTTTTCTGGTTTGGATCACGTAGTAGTGTGGTACCACACTGAAACAGTCCATTAAACCTGGTTTGGATCAATATTTTGGAGGATAACGCATGTTAGGTCTAGGTTAGGTTTGGGATTTGCTCTCATCAGGCTCATTTTTTCGCATATTTCTCATATTTGATGGCTAGATCCTGGGCTTTTTCTGGATTGCATCACGTAGTAATGAAGTACGACACTGAAACAGTCAATTAAACCTGGTTTCCACCAATATCTTAGAGGACAACGCAAGTTAGGTCTGGCATAGGTCTGGGATTCGCCCTCATCAGGCTCATACTTTGGCGTTTTTCACATACTTGTTGAATAGATCCTGGGTTTTTTCTGGTTTGTATCACATAGTAGTGTGGTACCACACTGAAACAGTCAATTAAACCTGGTTTCCATCAATATTTTAGAGGATAACGCAAGTTAGGTCTGGCATTGGTCTGGGATTCGCCCTCATCAGGCTCATACTTTCGCACACTTCACATACTCGTTGAACAGATCCTGGGTTATTTTCAGGTTTGGATCACATAGTAATGTGGTACCACACTGAAACAGTCGATTAAACCAGGTTTCGATCAATATTTTTGAGGATAACGCATGATAGGTTTGGGTTAGGTCTAGGATTTGCCCCCAGCGGGCTCATACTTTCGCATATTTCTCATACTTCAGGGCTAGATCCTGGGCTGTTTCTGGTTTGTATCACGTAGTAATGTGGTACCACACTGAAACAGTCAATTAAACCTGGTTTGGATCAATAGTTTAGAGGATAACGCAAGTTAGGTCTGGGATAGGTCTGGGATTTGCCCTCATCAGGCTCATACTTTCGCGTTTTTCACATACTTGTTGAACAGATCCTGGGTTTTTTCTGGTTTGGATCACGTAGTAGTGTGGTACCACACTGAAACAGTCCATTAAACCCGGTTTGCATCAATATTTTAGAGGATAACGCAAGTTAGGTTTGGGATAGGTCTGGGATTTGACCTCATCAGACTCATACTTTCGCACACTTCACATAGTCATTGAACAGATCCTGGGTTATTTTCTGGATTGGATCACATAGTAATGTAGTACCACACTGATACAGTCGATTAACCCTGGTTTCGATCAATATTTTAGAGGATAACGCATGTTAGGTCTAGGTTAGGCCTGGGATATGCCCTCGTCAGGGTCATACTTTCGCAGTTTTAACATACATGTTGACCTCATCGAGGGTTTTTTCTGCTTTGGATCACGTAGTAAAGTGGTGCCACACTAAAACTGTCAATTAAACCTGGTTTCTATCAATATTTTAGAGGATAACGCAAGTTATGTCTGGGATAGGTCTGTGGATTTGCCCTCATCAGGCTCATACTGTCGCGTTTTCAACATTCGAGTTGAACAGATCCTGGGTTTTTTCTGGCTTGGATCACCTAGTAATGTGGTACCACACTGAGACAGTCCATTAAACCTGGTTTCGATCAATATTTTAGATGATAACGCATGTTAGGTCTAGGTTAGGCCTGTGATATGCCCTCATCAGACACATACCTTCGCATTCTTCACGTACTTGTTGAACAGCTCCTGGGTTTTTTTCTGGTTTGGATCACGTAGTAGTGTGGTACCGCACCGAAACAGTCAATTAAACCAGGTTTCGATCAATATTTTAGATGATAACGCAAGTTAGGTCTGGGATAAGTCTGGGATTCGCCCTCATCAGGCTCATACTTTCGCGTTTTTCACATACTTGTTGAACAGATCCTCGGCTTTTTCTGGTTTGGATCACGTAGTAATGTGGTACCACAATGAAACAGTCCATTAAACCTGGTTTCGATGAATATTTTAGAGGATAACGCATGTTAGGTCTGGGATAGGTCTAGGATTTGCCCTCATCAGGCTCATACTTTCGCATATTTCTCATACTTGTTGAACGGCTCCTGTGTTTTTTCTGGTTTGGTTCACGTAGTAATGTGGTACCACACTGAAACATTCAATTAAACCTGGTCTTGATAAATATTTTAGAGGATAACGCATGTTAGGTTTGGGTTAGGTCTAGGATTTGCCCTCATCACGCTCATACTTTCGCATATTTCTCACACTTCATGGCTAGATCCTGGGCTTTTTGTGGATTGCATCACGTAGTAATGAAGTACAACACTGAAACAGTCAATTTAACCTGGTTTCCATCAATATCTGAGAGGACAACGCAAGTTAGGTCTGAGATAGGTCTGGGATTCGCCCTCATCACGCTCATACTGGTTTCGATCAATATTTTCGAGGACAACGCATGTTAGGTCTGGGATAGGTCTGGGATTTGCCCCCATCAGGGTCATACTTTCGCATATTTCTCATACTTCATGGCTAGATCCTGTGTTTTTTCTGGTTTGGATCGCGAAGTAGTGTGGTACTACACTGAAACAGTCCATTAAACCTGGTTTCGTTCAATATTTTAGAAGATAACGCATGTTAGGCCTGGGATTTGCCCTCATCAAGGTCATACTTTCGCAATTTTAACATGCATGTTGACCTGATCGAGGGTTTTTTCTGCTTTGGATCACGTAGTAAAGTGGTACCACAAATAAAACAGTCAATTAAACGTGGTTTCTATCAATATTTTAGAGGATAACGCAAGCTAGGTCTGGGATAGGTCAGAGATTTGCCCTCATCAGACTCATACTTTCGCACGCTTCACATACTCGTTGAAAAGATCCTGGATTTTTTTCTGGTTTGGATCACGTAGTATTGTGGTACCACACTGAAACTGTCGATTAAACCTGGTTTCGATCAATATTATTGAGGATAACGCATGTTAGGTCTAGGTTAGGCCTGGGATTTTTTCTGATCAGACTCATACTTTCGCATTCTTCACATACTTGTTGAACGGATCCTGGGTTTTTTCCGGTTTGGTTCGCGTAATAATGTGGTACCACACTGAAACATTCAATTAAACCTGGTCTTGATAAACATTTTAGAGGATAACGTATGTTAGTTCTGGGTTACGTCTAGGATTTGCCCTCATCAGGCTCATACTTTCGCATATTTCTCATACTTCATGGCTAGATCCTGGATTTTCTTCTGGTTTGGATCACGTAGTATTGTGGTACCACACTGAATCTGTCGATTAAACCTGGTTTCGATCAATATTATTGAGGATAACGCAAGTTAGGTCTGGGATAGGACTGGGATTTGCCCTCATCAGGGTCATACTTTCGCATATTTCTCATACTTCATGGCTAGATTCTGGGCTATTTCTGGATTGGATCACGTAGTAATGTGGTACCACACTGAAACAGTCAATTAAACCTGGTTTCGATCAATATTTTAGAGGATAACGCATGTTAGGTCTGGGTTAGGTCTAGGATTTGCCCTCATCAGGCTCATACTCGCTTCGATCAATATTTTAGAGCACAACGCAAGTTAGGTCTGGGATAGGTCTGGGATTTGCCCTCATCAGGGTCATACTTTCGCATATTTCTCATACTTCATGGCTAGATTCTGGGCTATTTCTGGATTGGATCACGTAGTAATGTGGTACCACACTGAAACAGTCAATTAAACCTGGTTTCGATCAATATTTTAGAGGATAACGGAAGTTAGGTGTGGGATAGGTCTGGGATTTGCCCTCATCAGGCTCATACTTTCGCGTTTTTCACATACCTGTTGAACAGATCCTGGGTTTTTTCTGGTTTGGATCACGTAGTAGTGTGGTACCACACTGAAACAGTCCATTAAACCTGGTTTCGATCAATATTTTAGAGGATAACGCATGTTAGGTCTGGGTTAGGTCTAGGATTTGCCCTCATCAGGCTCATACTCGCTTCGATCAATATTTTAGAGCACAACGCAAGTTAGGTCTGGGATAGGTCTGGGATTTGCCCTCATCAGGGTCATACTTTCGCATATTTCTCATACTTCATGGCTAGATTCTGGGCTATTTCTGGATTGGATCACGTAGTAATGTGGTACCACACTGAAACAGTCAATTAAACCTGGTTTCGATCAATATTTTAGAGGATAACGGAAGTTAGGTGTGGGATAGGTCTGGGATTTGCCCTCATCAGGCTCATACTTTCGCATTCTTCACATACTTGTTGAACAGATCCTGGGTTTTTTCTGGTTTGGGTCAGGTAGTAATGTGGTACCACACTGAAACAGTCGATTAAACCAGGTTTCGATCAATATTTTTGAGGATAACGCATGTTAGGTCTAGGTTAGGTCTGGGATTTTCACTCATCAGACTCATACTTTCGCATTCTTCACATACTTGTTGAACGGATCCTGGGTTTTTTCTGGTTTGGATCACGTAGTAATGTGGGGCCACACTGAAACAATCAATTAAACCTGGTCTTGATAAATATTTTAGAGGATAACGCAAGTTTGGTCTGGGATAGGTCTGGCATTTGCCCTCATCAGGCTCATACATTCGCAGTTTTAACATACATGTTGGCCTGATCGAGGGTTTTTTCTGCCTTGGATCACGTAGTAAAGTGGTACCACACTGAAGCAGTCCATTAAACCTGGTTTGGATCAATATTTTAGAGGATAACGGATGTTAGGTTTGGGTTAGGTCTAGGATTTGCCCCCATCAGGCTCGTACTTTCGCATATTTCTCATACTTCATGGCTAGATCCTGCGCTGTTTCTGGATTGTATCACGTAGTAATGTGGTACCATGCTGAAACAGTCAATTAAACCTGGTTTCGATCAATATTTTAGAGGATAACGCAAGTTAGGTCTGGGATAGGTCTGGGATTCGCCCTCATCAGGCTCATACTTTCGCGTTTTTCACATACTTGTTGAACTGATCCTGGGTTTTTTCTGGTTTGGATCACGTAGCAATGTGGTACCTCACTGAAACAGTCGATTAAACCTGGTTTCGATCAATATTTCAGAGGATAACGCAAGATTGGTCTGGGATAGGTCTGGGATTTTCACTCATCAGACTCATACTTTCGCATTCTTCACATACTTGTTGAACAGATCCTGGGTTTTTTCTGGTTTGGGTCAGGTAGTAATGTGGTACCACACTGAAACAGTCGATTAAACCAGGTTTCGATCAATATTTTTGAGGATAACGCATGTTAGGTCTAGGTTAGGTCTGGGATTTTCACTCATCAGACTCATACTTTCGCATTGTTCACATACTTGTTGAACGGATCCTGGGTTTTTTCTGGTTTGGATCACGTAGTAATGTGGGACCACACTGAAACAATCAATTAAACCTGGTCTTGATAAATATTTTAGAGGATAACGCAAGTTTGGTCTGGGATAGGTCTGGGATTTGCCCTCATCAGACTCATACTTTCGCACACTTCACATACTCGTTGAACAGATCCTGGGTTATTTTCTGGTTTGGATCACATAGTAATGTGGTACCACACTGAAACAGTCGATTAAACCAGGTTTCGATCAATATTTTTGAGGATATCGCATGTTAGGTCTAGGTTAGGCCTGGGATTTTCACTCATCAGACTCATACTTTCGCATTCTTCACATACTTGTTGAACCGATCCTGGGTTTTTTCTGTTTTGGATCACGTAGTAATGTGGGACCATACTGAAACAATCAATTAAACCTGGTCTTGATAAATATTTTAGAGGACAACGCATGTTAGGTCTGGGTTAGGTCTAGGATTTGCCCTCATCAGGCTCATACTTTCGCATATTTCTCATACTTCATGGCTATATCCTGGGCTGTTTCTGGATTGTATCACGTAGTAATGCGGTACCACGCTGAAACAGTCAATTAAACCTGGTTTGGATCAATATTTTAGAGGATAACGCATGTTAGGTTTGGTTAGGTCTAGGATTTTCCCTCGTCGGGCTCATACTTTCGCATATTTCTCATACTTCATGGCTAGATCCTGGGCTGTTTCTGGATTGTATCACGTAGTAATGCGGTACCACGCTGAAACAGTCAATTAAACCTGGTTTCGATCAATATTTTAGAGGATAACGCAAGTTAGGTCTGGGATCCGGGGAGGGGTGGCATTGGCAATATCCTTGGATATTGCCAATGCCTTTAACACCCTCCCCTGGGAAGAGATAAGGAGGGGACTCGTATATCATCGAGTCCCCCCTTGTCTCAGGGCGGTCGTCGGGGATTATCTCCTCGGCAGGTGGATCGAGTATCCGGGCCGGGATGGTGATATGCGGAGGGAGGTGTACTGCGTTGTTCCGCAGGAGTGGCCCGAGGACCGACCCCTGCGGAACATCGCGTACGACTCGGTGTTGCGGGCCGGCCTCCCCGACGGCGTCAGCACGGTGTGTTATGCGGATGACACACTGGTGCTGGCCGTCGGGGCGCACTGGGGGAGGGCCATGCGTCGCGCGGAGGAGGGGTCGCAACGCGTCGTCGACCGGATCAGGGGGATGGGGATGACGGTGGCGGTCCATAAGACCGAGGTGATTGCGTTTCATTCACCTCGGCAGGATCCGCCACCCCCTCTGATTCGGGTGGGTGGGGCTGACATCGAGGTGAAGCCCCAGATCTGGTATCTGGGGCTGATCCTCGATAGCCACTGGCGTTTCGAGAAGCATTTCCGCTGCCTGGTCCCCCGGTTGGAAAGGATGGTTGCGGCTCTGGGCCGGATCCTGCCCAACCTGGGGGGCCCGGCGGGCCGAGTTCGTCGCCTCTATGTGGCAATGGTCCAGTCGGTGGCCCTATACGGGGCCCCCGTCTGGGCGGACGACCTGGCTGCCTCCCGGCGCAGCATGACTATGCTGCGTCGGGTGCAGAGGCGCATGGCGCTCAGGGTCGTCCGCGGGTATCGGACCATGTCACATGAGGCGGCGACGGTTCTAGCGGGCATGCCGCCCATGGACCTGCTCGCGCGGTCGCACGCGGTGATGTACCGGCACCGCATCGACCGTCGCGCGGGGGTGGGGGCGGTCCCGGGCGGGCAGGAACCTGCTTGGGGCGATTTGAAGCGCCAGGCCCGGCAGTCCGTGTTGCTCGCGTGGCAGGAGCGGCTGGCTCTGCGCAGCACGGAGATGCTGCGCCGCGTCAACCGTCGGCTGGCAATCCGGGTGGTAAGAGGGTATCGCACCATCTCCCACGAGGCGGCGACTACCCTGGCGTGTCTCCCGCCCCTGGAGCTCCTAGCCTGGAGAAACCAATTGGTTTTCCGGCATTCCAGGGAGCTTCAGGAGGCTGGGAGGCCGCCAGAGGAGAGGAGGCAAGCGGTCGAAGGGACGAGGCGCCATGCCCAACGGACCGTTTTGTTTATGTGGTTCCACCAACTAATTCAGGCTGGTGGAGCCACACAACGGTCCGTTGGTGCAGTGCTGCTACATTGGCAAGAGTGGCAGGACAAACCGGGTAGGCTGTCCTACAGAATGACACAGGTGCTCACCGGGCATGGTTGTTTTGGTGAGTACCTGTGTCGAATCGGGAAGGAGGCGACGGCGGTGTGCCACCACTGTGGGAACCCTCAGGACACGGCGCAGCACACGCTGGCAGCCTGCCCAGCGTGGGCAGATGAGCGCCGTGTCCTGCTGCAGGAAGTTGGGAGGAACCTCTCGCTGGCCACAGTAGTTGGCAAGATGGTGGCCAGCGAGAGGACATGGCAAGTGGTGGCCTCCTTCTGCGAGGTAGTTATGTCACAGAAGGAGGCCGCCGAGCGGGCGCGCGAGCAGGCCGCGCATCCCGCTCGAAGAGGGAGGGCTCGGAGAGGAGCCAGGGCGAGGCGACCTTCGCCTCCTGGCCCACTCCAATAGCTCCTGAAGGGGTAGGTGGCCCGTTAAATTTCAACTCCGGCCACCACGTCGATGGCCGGGGGATGGACGGGCCGCCGGTGTGGGCTGCAGGTGCTCGGCGATAGGGACCCGAGCACCGAAGGCAGCTCCGGGGCCGCGGGCGTCGGGTGACCTGGCGTCTGCGGCGGTGAAATCAGGGGGGGAAGGACACGTTGTCAATCCCCCCGGGATGAGCCTCGACAGGCAAGGCGCGGCGGGGGACTCTGTGATGTCTCACTAGAGTTCCCGGTCCCCCGCCGCAACGCCCGAGGACGGTCACCGTGGGGTTTTAGCCGGTAGGAGTCCGGCACTACCCTGAGGCCCTCCCCTACTTATGGGCCTCGGGGTGTCCATGAGGATTTCCCCACGTACAAAAAAAAAAAAAAAAAAAAAAAAAAAAAGGAGCGGCTGGCTCTGCCAACCGCGGGGCACCGGACTGTCGGGGCTGTTCGGCCACTCCTGAAGGAGTGGCTGGACAGAGGCCATGGCAGCCTCACCTACCGGATGGCACAAGTATTTTCCGGGCGTGGCAGCTTCGGAAGATACCTGTGCCGGATAGGGAAGGAGCCGACGGCGCGTTGCTGCCACTGCGACGCTAAGCAGGACACGGCGGATCATACCCTGGAGGTATGCCCCGCGTGGGAGGGGGAGCGCCGTGTCCTGGTCGGCGTCGTCGGGCGGGATGTCTCGCTGCCGGGCGTGGTGCGCGCCATGCTCGGCAGCGAGGAGAAGTGGAGGGCCGTGGCCTCCTTCTGCGAGAACGTAATGTTGCAGAAGGAGGCCGCGGGGAGGGAGCGCGAGGTTCAGCGGCGCGCTGAAGCTCGCGCTCGTGCGGTGGCCCGAGGTCGTCGCCCGGTCGCGAGGCGTCGCGGGCGGCCGCCTCGGCGTGGCGGATGACCTAGGCTAGGAGGGGGGTCCTGAGGGGACCCTCCTCCCGCCAGGCGGCGCCGGGTCGGACCGGTTGGGGGTAGGAGTGCCTCCCCCTACCGGTCCGACGCAAGGGGAGGCACCCTCGGCGGTCTGGTGCGGCCATGAACGCCCGGCTGCCGAGGGGCGGAAACTGGGTCGCGGGCGGTTGCGAGTTGGGGCTCGCAGCCGCCACTAAACGCGGCCCCGGGACGGATAGCGGCGGGATGGAGTGGCCCCGTCCCGCCGCTATGAGGCAGTGTGTCTACTGGGGGGACCGATTGTCCCCCCGGGGGATGGGCGCGAAAGCGCGGGCACGGGGAGGATACCGGAAGAATGCTTCGAGCGATTCCCGGTATCCTCCCAAAGCGTGCCGAAGGGTCACCGTGGGGTTTTTAGTGGGTAGGTCCCGCGCCTGTCGTTGTACGGGCGCGGGGAATCCCATACACCCCTCCCACCTCTCTCCAAGGAGGTGGGAGGGAGTCTTTCGAAGATTTTCCCCACGACAAAAAAAAAAAAAAAAAAAAGAAAAGTTAGGTCTGGGATAGGTCTGGGAGTTGCCCTCATCAGGCTCATACTTTCGCGTTTTTCACATACTTGTTGAACAGATCCTGGGTTTTTTCCGGTTTCGGTCACGTAGTAGTGTGGTACCACACTGAAACAGTCGATTAAACCTGGTTTCGATCAATATTTTTGAGGATGACGCATGTTAGGTCTAGGTTAGGCCGGGGATTTTCACTCATCAGACTCATACTTTCGCATTCTTCACATACTTGTTGAACGGATCCTGGGTTTTTTTCTGGTTCGGATCACGTAGTAATGTGGAACCACACTGAAACAATCAATTAAACATGGTCTTGATAAATATTTTAGAGGATAACGCATGTTAGGTCTAGGTTAGGCCTGGGATTTTCACTCATCAGACTCATACTTTCGCATTCTTCACATACTTGTTGAACGGATCCTGGGTTTTTTCTGGTTTGGATCACGTAGTAATGTGGGACCACACTGAAACAATCAATTAAACCTGGTCTTGATAAATATTTTAGAGGCCAACGTATGTTAGGTCTGGGTTAGGTCTAGGATTTACCCTCATCAGGCTCATACTTTCGCATATTTCTCATACTTCATGGCTAGATCCTGGACTATTTCTGGATTGGATCACGTAGAAATGTGGTACCACACTGAAACAGTCAATTAAACCTGGTTTCGCTCAACATTTTAGAAGATAACGCATGTTAGGCCTAGGTTAGGCCTGGGATCTGCCCTCACCAGGTTCATATTTTCGCGTTCTTCACATACTTGTTGAACAGATCCCTGGCTTTTTCTGCTTTGGATCACATAGTAATGTGGTACCACACTGAAACAGTCGATTAAACCAGGTTTCGATCAATATTTTTGAGGATAACGCATGTTAGGTCTAGGTTAGGCCTGGGATTTTCACTCATCAGACTCATACTTTCGCATTCTTCACATACTTGTTGACCGGATCCTGGGTTTTTTCTGGTTTGGATCACGTAGCAATGTGGTACCACACTGAAACAGTCAATTAAACCTGGTTTCGATCAATATTTTGGAGAATAATTCATGCTAGGTCTAGGTTAGGTCTGGGATTTGCTCTCATCAGGCTCATTCTTTCGCATATTTCTCATACTTGATGGCTAGATCCTGCGCTTTTTCTGGTTTGCATCACGTAGTAATGAAGTACAACACTGAAACAGTCGATTAAACATGGTTTCCATCAATATCTTAGAGGACAACGCAAGTTAGGTCTTGGATAGGTCTGGGATTTGCCCTCATCAGGCTCATACTTTCGTGATTTTCACATACTTGTTGAACAGATCCTGGGTTTTTTCTGGTTTGGATCACGTAGTAGTGTGGTACCACACTGAAACGGTCCATTAAACCTGGTTTGGATCAATATTTTAGAGGATAACGCATGTTAGGTCTAGGTTAGGTCTGTGATTTTCACTCATCAGACTCATACTTTCGCATTCTTCACATACTTGTTGAACGGATCCTGGGTTTTTTCTGGTTTGGATCACGTAGTAATGTGGGACCACACTGAAACAGTCCATTAAACCTGGTTTCGATCAATATTTTAGAGGATAACGCAAGTTAGGTCTGGGATAGGTCTGGGATTCGCCCTCATCAGGCTCATACTTTCGCATATTTCTCATACTTCATGGCTAGATCCTGGGTTTTTTCCGGTTTGGGTCACGAAGTAGTGTGGTACCACACTGAAACAGTCGATTAAACCTGGTTTCGAACAATATTTTTTAGGATAACGCACGTTAGGTCTAGGTTAGGCCGGGGATTTTCACTCATCAGACTCTTACTTTCGCATTCTTCACATACTTGTTGAACGGATCCTGGGTTTTTACTGGATTGTATCACGTAGTAATGAAGTACGACACTGAAACAGTCAATTAAACCTGGTTTCCATCAATGTTTTGTAGGATAAGGCATGTTAGGTCTGGGTTTGGCCTGGGATTTTCACTCATCAGTCTCATACTTTCGCATACTTCACATACTTGTTGAACGGATCCTGGGTTTTTTCTGGTTTGGATCACGTAGTAATATGGGACCACACTGAAACAATCAATTAAACCTGGTCTTGATAAATATTTTAGAGGATAACGCATGTTAGGTCTGGGTTAGGTCTAGGATTTGAACTCGTCAAGCTCAAACTTTCGCATATTTCTCATACTTCATGGCTGGATCCTGGGCTATTGCTGGATTGGATCACGTAGTAATGTGGTACCACACTGAAACAGTCAATTAAACCTGGTTTCGATGAATATTTTAGAGAATAATTCATGTTAGGTCTGGGTTAGGTCTGGGATTTGCTCTCATCAGGCTCATTCTTTCGCATATCTCTTGTACTTGATGGCCAGATCCTGGGCTTTTTCTGGATTGCACCACGTAGTAATGAAGTACAACACTGAAACAGTCAATTAAATCTGGTTTCGATCAATATTTTAGAGAATAATTCATGTTGGGTCTAGGTTAGGCCTGGGATTTGCCCTCATCAGGCTCATACTTTCGCATATTTCTCATACTTCATGGCTAGATCCTGGGCTGTTTCTGGATTGTATCACATAGTAATGTGGCACCACGCTGAAACAGTCGATTAAACCTGGTTTCCATCAATATTTTAGAGGACAACGCATGTTAGGTCTAGGTTAGGCCCGGTATTTGCCCTCATCAGGGTCATACTTTCGCAGTTTTAACATACATGTTGACCTGATCGAGGGTTTCTTCTGCTTTGGATCACGTAGTAAAGTGGTACCACACTGAAACAGTCCATTAAACCTGGTTTGGATCAATATTTTAGAGGATAACGCATGTTAGGTCTAGGTTAGCCCTGGGATTTTCACTCATCAGACTCATACTTTCGCATTCTTCACATACTTGTTGAACGGATCCTGGGTTTTTCCTGGTTTGGTTCACGTAGTAATGTGGTACCACACTGAAACATTCGATTAAACCTGATCTTGATAAATATTTTAGAGGATAACGCATGTTAGGTTTGGGTTAAGTCTAAGATTTGCCCTCATCAGGCTCATACTTTCGCATATTTCTCATACTTCATGGCTAGATCCTGGGCTGTTTCTGGATTGTATCACGTAGTAATGTGGTACCACACTGAAACACTCAATTAAACCTGGTTTCGATCAATATTTTAGAGGATAACGCAAGTTAGGTCTGGCATAGGTCTGGGATTCGCCCTCATCAGGCTCATACTTTCGCGTTTTTCACATACTTGTTGAACTGATCCTGGGCTTTTTCTGGTTTGGATCACGTAGTAGTGTGGTACCACACTGAAACAGTCCATTAAACCTGGTTTGGATCAACATATTAGAGGATAACGCATGTTAGGTCTAGGTTAGGTCTGGGATTTTCACTCATCAGACTCATACTTTCGCATTCTTCACATACTTGTTGAACGGATCCTGGGTTTTTTCTGGTTTGGATCACGTAGTAATGTGGGACTACACTGAAACAATCAATTAAACCTGGTCTTGATAAATATTTTAGAGGATAACGCATATTAGGTCTGGGATAGGTCTGGGATTTGCCCTCATCAGACTCATACTTTCGCACACTTCACATACTTGTTGAACAGATACAGGGTTTTTTCTAGTTTGGTTCACGTAGTAATGTGGTACCACACTGAAACATTCAATTAATCCTGGCCTTGATAAATATTTTAGAGGATAACTCATGTTAGGTTTGGGTTAGGTCTTGGATTTGCCCTCATCAGGCTCATACTTTCGCATATTTCTCATACTTCATGGCTAGATTCTGGGCTGTTTCTGGATTGTATCACGTAGTAATGTGGTACCACGCTGAAACAGTCAATTAAACCTGGTTTCGATCAATATTTTAGAGGATAACGCAAGTTAGGTCTGGCATAGGTCTGGGATTTGCCCTCATCAGGCTCATACTTTCGCGTTTTTCAGATACTTGTTGAACTGATCCTGGGCTCTTTCTGGTTTGGATCACGTAGTAATGTGGTACCACACTGAAACAGTCAATTAAACCTGGTCTTGATAAATATTTTAGAGGATAACGCATGTTAGGTCTGGGATAGGTCTGGGATTTGCCCTCATCAGACTCATACTTTCGCACACTTCACATACTCGTTGAGCAGATCCTGGGTTATTTTCTGGTTTGGATCACATAGTAATGTGGTACCACACTGAAACAGTCGATTAATCCAGGTTTCGATAAATATTTTTGAGGATAACGCATGTTAGGTCTAGGTTAGGCCGGGGATTTTCACTCATCAGACTCATACTTTCGCATTCTTCTCATACTTGTTGAACGGATCCTGGGTTTTTGCTGGTTTGGATCACGCAGTAATGTGGGACCACACAGAAACAATCAATTAAACCTGGTCTTGATAAACATTTTAGAGGATAACGCATGTTAGGTCTGGGTTAGGTCTAGGATTTGCCCTCGTCAGGCTCATACTTTCGCATATTTCTCATACTTCATGGCTAGATCCTGGGCTATTTCTGGATTGTATCACGTAGTAATGTGGTACCACACAGAAACAGTCAATTAAACCTGGTTTCGATCAATATTTTAGAGGATAACGCAAGTTAGGTCTGGGATAGGTCTGGGATTTTCCCTCATCAGGCTCATACTTTCGCGTTTTTCACATACTTGTTGAACAGATCCTGGGTTTTTTCTGGATTGGGTCACGTAGTAGTGTGGTACCACACTGAAACAGTCGATTAAACCTGGTTTCGATCAATATTTTTGAGGATAACGCATGTTAGGTCTAGGTTAGGCCGGGGATTTTCACTCATCAGACTCATACTTTCGCGTTTTTCACATACTTGTTGAACTGATCCTGGGCTTTTTCTGGTTTGGATCACGTAGTAGTGTGGTACCACACTGAAACAGTCCATTAAACCTGGTTTGGATCAACATTTTAGAGGATAACGCATGTTAGGTCTAGGATAGGTCTGGGATTTTCACTCATCAGACTCATACTTTCGCGTTTTTCACATACTTGTTGAACAGATCCTGGGTTTTTTCTGGTTTGGATCACGTAGTAGTGTGGTACCACACTGAAACACTCCATTAAACCTGGTTTGGATCAACATTTTAGAGGATAACGCATGTTAGGTCTAGGTTAGGTCTGGGATTTTCACTCATCAGACTCATGCTTTCGCATTCTTCACATACTTGTTGAACGGATCCTGGGTTTTTTCTGGTTTGGATCACGTAGTAATGTGGGACCACACTGAAACAATCAATTAAACCTGGTCTTGATAAATATTTTAGAGGATAACGCATGTTAGGTCTGGGATAGGTCTGGGATTTGCCCTCATCAGACTCATACTTTCGCACACTTCACATACTCGTTGAACAGATCCTGGGTTATTTTCTGGTTTGGATCGCATAGTAATGTGGTACCACACTGAAACAGTCGATTAAACCAGGTTTCGATCAATATTTTTGAGGATAACGCATGTTAGGTCTAGGTTAGGCCTGGGATTTTCACTCATCAGACTCATACTTTCGCATTCTTCTCATACTTGTAGAACGGATCCTGGGTTTTTTCTGGTTTGGATCCCGTAGTAGTGTGGTACCACACTGAAACAGAACATTAAACCTGGTTTGGATCAATATTTTAGAGGATAACGCATGTTAGGTCTAGGTAAGGTCTGGGATTTTCACTCATCAGACTCATACTTTCGCATTCTTCACATACTTGTTGAACGGATCCTGGGTTTTTTCTGGTTTGGATCACTTAGTAATGTGGTACCACACTGAAACAGCCGATTACACCAGGTTTCGATCAATATTTTTGAGGATAACGCATGTTAGGTTTGGGTTAGGTCTAGGATTTGCCCTCAGCAGGCTCATACTTTCGCATATTTCTCATACTTCAGGGCTAGATCCTGGGCCGTTTCTGGTTTGTATCACGTAGTAATGTGGTACCACACTGAAACAGTCAATTAAACCTGGTTTCCATCAATATTTTAGAGGATAACGCAAGTTAGGTCTGGCATTGGTCTGGGATTCGCCCTCATCAGGCTCATACTTTCGCGTTTTTCAGATACTTGTTGAACAGATCCTTGGTTTTTTCTGGTTTGTATCACGTAGTAGTGTGGTACCACACTGAAACAGTCCATTAAACCTGGTTTGGATCAATATTTTAGAGGATAACGCATGTTAGGTCTAGGTTAGCCCTGGGATTTTCACTCATCGGACTCATACTTTCTCATTCTTCTCATACTTGTTGAAGTGGACCTGGGTTTTTTCTGGTTTGGATCACGTAGTAATGTGGTACCACACTGAAACAATCGACTAAACCTGGTGTCGATCAATATCTTAGAGGATAACGCTAGTTAAGTCTGGGATTGGTCTGGGATTTGACCTCATCATACTCATACTTTCGCACACTTCACATACTCGTTGAACAGATCCTGGGTTATTTTCAGGTTTGGATCACATAGTAATGTGGAACCACACTGAAACAGTCGATTAAACCAGGTTTCGATCAATATTTTTGAGGATAACGCATGTTAGGTATGGGTTAGGTCTAGGATTTGCCCTCAGCAGGCTCATACTTTCGCATATTTCTCATACTTCAGGGCTAGATCCTGGGCCGTTTCTGGTTTGTATCACGTAGTAATGTGGTACCACACTGAAACAGTCAATTAAACCTGGTTTGGATCAATAGTTTAGAGGATAACGCAAGTTAGGTCTGGGATAGTCTGGGATTTGCCCTCATCAGGCTCATACTTTCGCGTTTTTCACATACTTGTTGAACAGATCCTGGGTTTTTTCTGGTTTGGATCACGTAGTAGTGTGGTACCACACTGAAACAGTCCATTAAACCTGGTTTGGATCAATATTTTGGAGGATAACGCATGTTAGGTCTAGGTTAGGTTTGGGATTTCCTCTCATCAGGCTCATTTTTTCGCATATTTCTCATATTTGATGGCTAGATCCTGGGCTTTTTCTGGATTGCATCACGTAGTAATGAAGTACGACACTGAAACAGTCAATTAAACCTGGTTTCCATCAATATCTTAGAGGACAACGCAAGTTAGGTCTGGCATAGGTCTGGGATTCGCCCTCATCAGGCTCATACTTTGGCGTTTTTCACATACTTGTTGAATAGATCCTGGGTTTTTTCTGGTTTGTATCACGTAGTAGTGTGGTACCACACTGAAACTGTCAATTAAACCTGGTTTCCATCAATATTTTAGAGGATAACGCAAGTTAGGTCTGGCATTGGTCTGGGATTCGCCCTCATCAGGCTCATACTTTCGCACACTTCACATACTCGTTGAACAGATCCTGGGTTATTTTCAGGTTTGGATCACATAGTAATGTGGTACCACACTGAAACAGTCGATTAAACCAGGTTTCGATCAATATTTTTGAGGATAACGCATGATAGGTTTGGGTTAGGTCTAGGATTTGCCCCCAGCGGGCTCATACTTTCGCATATTTCTCATACTTCAGGGCTAGATCCTGGGCTGTTTCTGGTTTGTATCACGTAGTAATGTGGTACCACACTGAAACAGTCAATTAAACCTGGTTTGGATCAATAGTTTAGAGGATAACGCAAGTTAGGTCTGGGATAGGTCTGGGATTCGCCCTCATCACGCTCATACTGGTTTCGATCAATATTTTCGAGGACAACGCATGTTAGGTCTGGGATAGGTCTGGGATTTGCCCCCATCAGGGTCATACTTTCGCATATTTCTCATACTTCATGGCTAGATCCTGTGTTTTTTCTGGTTTGGATCGCGAAGTAGTGTGGTACTACACTGAAACAGTCCATTAAACCTGGTTTCGTTCAATATTTTAGAAGATAACGCATGTTAGGCCTGGGATTTGCCCTCATCAAGGTCATACTTTCGCAATTTTAACATGCATGTTGACCTGATCGAGGGTTTTTTCTGCTTTGGATCACGTAGTAAAGTGGTACCACAAATAAAACAGTCAATTAAACGTGGTTTCTATCAATATTTTAGAGGATAACGCAAGCTAGGTCTGGGATAGGTCAGAGATTTGCCCTCATCAGACTCATACTTTCGCACGCTTCACATACTCGTTGAAAAGATCCTGGATTTTTTTCTGGTTTGGATCACGTAGTATTGTGGTACCACACTGAAACTGTCGATTAAACCTGGTTTCGATCAATATTATTGAGGATAACGCATGTTAGGTCTAGGTTAGGCCTGGGATTTTTTCTGATCAGACTCATACTTTCGCATTCTTCACATACTTGTTGAACGGATCCTGGGTTTTTTCCGGTTTGGTTCGCGTAATAATGTGGTACCACACTGAAACATTCAATTAAACCTGGTCTTGATAAACATTTTAGAGGATAACGTATGTTAGTTCTGGGTTACGTCTAGGATTTGCCCTCATCAGGCTCATACTTTCGCATATTTCTCATACTTCATGGCTAGATCCTGGATTTTCTTCTGGTTTGGATCACGTAGTATTGTGGTACCACACTGAATCTGTCGATTAAACCTGGTTTCGATCAATATTATTGAGGATAACGCAAGTTAGGTCTGGGATAGGACTGGGATTTGCTCTCATCAGGGTCATACTTTCGCATATTTCTCATACTTCATGGCTAGATTCTGGGCTATTTCTGGATTGGATCACGTAGTAATGTGGTACCACACTGAAACAGTCAATTAAACCTGGTTTCGATCAATATTTTAGAGGATAACGCATGTTAGGTCTGGGTTAGGTCTAGGATTTGCCCTCATCAGGCTCATACTCGCTTCGATCAATATTTTAGAGCACAACGCAAGTTAGGTCTGGGATAGGTCTGGGATTTGCCCTCATCAGGGTCATACTTTCGCATATTTCTCATACTTCATGGCTAGATTCTGGGCTATTTCTGGATTGGATCACGTAGTAATGTGGTACCACACTGAAACAGTCAATTAAACCTGGTTTCGATCAATATTTTAGAGGATAACGGAAGTTAGGTGTGGGATAGGTCTGGGATTTGCCCTCATCAGGCTCATACTTTCGCGTTTTTCACATACCTGTTGAACAGATCCTGGGTTTTTTCTGGTTTGGATCACGTAGTAGTGTGGTACCACACTGAAACAGTCCATTAAACCTGGTTTCGATCAATATTTTAGAGGATATCGCATGTTAGGTCTGGGTTAGGTCTAGGATTTGCCCTCATCAGGCTCATACTTTCGCATTCTTCACATACTTGTTGAACAGATCCTGGGTTTTTTCTGGTTTGGGTCAGGTAGTAATGTGGTACCACACTGAAACAGTCGATTAAACCAGGTTTCGATCAATATTTTTGAGGATAACGCATGTTAGGTCTAGGTTAGGTCTGGGATTTTCACTCATCAGACTCATACTTTCGCATTCTTCACATACTTGTTGAACGGATCCTGGGTTTTTTCTGGTTTGGATCACGTAGTAATGTGGGGCCACACTGAAACAATCAATTAAACCTGGTCTTGATAAATATTTTAGAGGATAACGCAAGTTTGGTCTGGGATAGGTCTGGCATTTGCCCTCATCAGGCTCATACATTCGCAGTTTTAACATACATGTTGGCCTGATCGAGGGTTTTTTCTGCCTTGGATCACGTAGTAAAGTGGTACCACACTGAAGCAGTCCATTAAACCTGGTTTGGATCAATATTTTAGAGGATAACGGATGTTAGGTTTGGGTTAGGTCTAGGATTTGCCCCCATCAGGCTCGTACTTTCGCATATTTCTCATACTTCATGGCTAGATCCTGGGCTGTTTCTGGATTGTATCACGTAGTAATGTGGTACCATGCTGAAACAGTCAATTAAACCTGGTTTCGATCAATATTTTAGAGGATAACGCAAGTTAGGTCTGGGATAGGTCTGGGATTCGCCCTCATCAGGCTCATACTTTCGCGTTTTTCACATACTTGTTGAACTGATCCTGGGTTTTTTCTGGTTTGGATCACGTAGCAATGTGGTACCTCACTGAAACAGTCGATTAAACCTGGTTTCGATCAATATTTCAGAGGATAACGCAAGTTTGGTCTGGGATAGGTCTGGGATTTTCACTCATCAGACTCATACTTTCGCATTCTTCACATACTTGTTGAACAGATCCTGGGTTTTTTCTGGTTTGGGTCAGGTAGTAATGTGGTACCACACTGAAACAGTCGATTAAACCAGGTTTCGATCAATATTTTTGAGGATAACGCATGTTAGGTCTAGGTTAGGTCTGGGATTTTCACTCATCAGACTCATACTTTCGCATTGTTCACATACTTGTTGAACGGATCCTGGGTTTTTTCTGGTTTGGATCACGTAGTAATGTGGGACCACACTGAAACAATCAATTAAACCTGGTCTTGATAAATATTTTAGAGGATAACGCAAGTTTGGTCTGGGATAGGTCTGGGATTTGCCCTCATCAGACTCATACTTTCGCACACTTCACATACTCGTTGAACAGATCCTGGGTTATTTTCTGGTTTGGATCACATAGTAATGTGGTACCACACTGAAACAGTCGATTAAACCAGGTTTCGATCAATATTTTTGAGGATATCGCATGTTAGGTCTAGGTTAGGCCTGGGATTTTCACTCATCAGACTCATACTTTCGCATTCTTCACATACTTGTTGAACGGATCCTGGGTTTTTACTGGATTGTATCACGTAGTAATGAAGTACGACACTGAAACAGTCAATTAAACCTGGTTTCCATCAATGTTTTGTAGGATAAGGCATGTTAGGTCTGGGTTTGGCCTGGGATTTTCACTCATCAGACTCATACTTTCGCATACTTCACATACTTGTTGAACGGATCCTGGGTTTTTTCTGGTTTGGATCACGTAGTAATATGGGACCACACTGAAACAATGAATTAAACCTGGTCTTGATAAATATTTTAGAGGATAACGCATGTTAGGTCTGGGTTAGGTCTAGGATTTGAACTCGTCAAGCTCAAACTTTCGCATATTTCTCATACTTCATGGCTGGATCCTGGGCTATTGCTGGATTGGATCACGTAGTAATGTGGTACCACACTGAAACAGTCAATTAAACCTGGTTTCGATGAATATTTTAGAGAATAATTCATGTTAGGTCTGGGTTAGGTCTGGGATTTGCTCTCATCAGGCTCATTCTTTCGCATATCTCTTATACTTGATGGCCAGATCCTGGGCTGTTTCTGGATTGTATCACATAGTACTGTGGCACCACGCTGAAACAGTCGATTAAACCTGGTTTCCATCAATATTTTAGAGGACAACGCATGTTAGGTCTAGGTTAGGCCTGGTATTTGCCCTCATCAGGGTCATACTTTCGCAGTTTTAACATACATGTTGACCTGATCGAGGGTTTCTTCTGCTTTGGATCACGTAGTAAAGTGGTACCACACTGAAACAGTCCATTAAACCTGGTTTGGATCAATATTTTAGAGGATAACGCATGTTAGGTCTAGGTTAGCCCTGGGATTTTCACTCATCAGACTCATACTTTCGCATTCTTCACATACTTGTTGAACGGATCCTGGGTTTTTTCTGGTTTGGTTCACGTAGTAATGTGGTACCACACTGAAACATTCGATTAAACCTGATCTTGATAAATATTTTAGAGGATAACGCATGTTAGGTTTGGGTTAAGTCTAAGATTTGCCCTCATCAGGCTCATACTTTCGCATATTTCTCATACTTCATGGCTAGATCCTGGGCTGTTTCTGGATTGTATCACGTAGTAATGTGGTACCACGTTGAAACAGTCAATTAAACCTGGTTTCGATCAATATTTTAGAGGATAACGCAAGTTAGGTCTGGCACAGGTCTGGGATTTTCACTCATCAGACTCATACTTTCGCGTTTTTCACATACTTGTTGAACTGATCCTGGGTTTTTTCTGGTTTGGATCACGTAGTAATGTGGGACCACACTGAAACAATCAATTAAACCTGGTCTTGATAAATATTTTAGAGGATAACGCATGTTAGGTCTAGGTTAGGCCTGGGATTTTCACTCATCAGACTCATACTTTCGCATTCTTCTCATACTTGTAGAACGGATCCTGGGTTTTTTCTGGTTTGGATCACGTAGTAATGTGGTACCACACTGAAACAGTCAATTAAACCTGGTTTTGATCAATATTTTAGAGAATAATTCATGTTAGGTCTAGGTTAGGTCTGGGATTTGCTCTCATCAGGCTCATTCTTTCGCATATTTCTCATACTTGATGGCTAGATCCTGGCCTTTTTCTGGATTGCATCACGTAGTAATGAAGTACAACACTGAAACAGTCAATTAAACCTGGATTCCATCAATATCTTAGAGGACAACGCAAGTTAGGTCTGGGATAGGTCTGGGATTTGCCCACATCAGGCTCATACTTTCGCGTTTTTCACATACTCGTTGAACAGCTCCTGGGTTATCTCCTGGTTTGGATCGCATAGTAATGTGGTACCACACTGAAACAGTCGATTAAACCAGGTTTCGATCAATATTTTTGAGGATAGCGCATGTTAGGTCTAGGTTAGGCCTGGGATTTTCACTCATCAGACTCATACTTTCGCATTCTTCTCATACTTGTTGAACGGATCCTGGGTTTTTTCTGGATTGGGTCACGTAGTAGTGCGGTACCACACTGAAACAGTCGATTAAACCTGGTTTCGATCAATATTTTTGAGGATAACGCAAGTTAGGTCTGGGATAGGTCTGGGATTTGCCCTCATCAGACTCATACTTTCGCATATTTCTCATACTGGATGGCTAGATCCTGGGCTTTTTGTGGATTGCATCACGTAGTAATGAAGTACAACACTGAAACAGTCAATTAAACCTGGTTTCCATCAATATCTTAGAGGACAACGCAAGTTAGGTCTGGGATAGGTCTGGGATTTGCCCACATCAGGCTCATACCTTCGCGTTTTTCACATACTTGTTGAACAGATCCTGGGTTTTTTCTGGTTTGGATCACGTAGTAGTGTGGTACCACACTGAAACAGTCCATTAAACCTGGTTTGGATCAACATTTTAGAGGATAACGCATGTTAGGTCTCGGTTAGGTCAGGGATTTTCACTCATCAGACTCATACTTTCGCATTCTTCACATTCTTGTTGAACGGATCCTGGGTTTTTTCTGGTTTGGATCACGTAATAATGTGGGACCACACTGAAACAATCAATTAAACCTGGTCTTGATAAATATTTTAGAGGATAACGCATGTTAGGTCTGGGATAGGTCTGGGATTTGCCCTCATCAGACTCATACTTTCGCACACTTCACATACTTGTTGAACGGATACAGGTTTTTTTCTGGTTTGGTTCACGTAGTAATGTGGTACCACACTGAAACATTCAATTAAACCTGGTCTTGATAAATATTTTAGAGGATAACTCATGTTAGGTTTGGGTTAGGTCTTGGATTCGCCCTCATCAGGCTCATACTTTCGCATATTTCTCATACTTGTTGAACTGATCCTGGGCTTTTTCTGGTTTGGATCACTTAGTAATGTGGTACCACACTGAAACAGTCAATTAAACCTGGTTTCGATCAATATTTTAGAGAATAATTCATGTTAGGTCTAGGTTAGGTCTGGGATTTGCTCTCATCAGGCTCATACTTTCGCACACTTCAGATACTCGTTTGGCAGATCCTGTGTTATTTTCTGGTTTGGATCGCATAGTAATGTGGTACCACACTGAAACAGTCGATTAAGCCAGGTTTCGATCAATATTTTTGAGGATAACGCATGTTAGGTCTAGGTTAGGCCTGGGATTTTCACTCATCAGACTCATACTTTCGCATTCTTCACATACTTGTTGAACGGATCCTGGGTTGTTTCTGGTTTGGATCACGTAGTAATGTGGGACCACACTGAAACAGTCCATTAAACCTGGTTTGGATCAATATTTTAGAGGATAACGCATGTTAGGTCTAGGTTAGGTCTGTGATTTTCACTCATCAGACTCATACTTTCGCATTCTTCACATACTTGTTGAACGGATCCTGGGTTTTTTCTGGTTTGGATCACGTAGTAATGTGGGACCACACTGAAACAGTCCATTAAACCTGGTTTCGATCAATATTTTAGAGGATAACGCAAGTTAGGTCTGGGATAGGTCTGGGATTCGCCCTCATCAGGCTCATACTTTCGCATATTTCTCATACTTGATGGCTAGATCCTGGGTTTTTTCCGGTTTGGGTCACGAAGTAGTGTGGTACCACACTGAAACAGTCGATTAAACCTGGTTTCGAACAATATTTTTTAGGATAACGCACGTTAGGTCTAGGTTAGGCCGGGGATTTTCACTCATCAGACTCTTACTTTCGCATTCTTCACATACTTGTTGAACGGATCCTGGGTTTTTACTGGATTGTATCACGTAGTAATGAAGTACGACACTGAAACAGTCAATTAAACCTGGTTTCCATCAATGTTTTGTAGGATAAGGCATGTTAGGTCTGGGTTTGGCCTGGGATTTTCACTCATCAGTCTCATACTTTCGCATACTTCACATACTTGTTGAACGGATCCTGGGTTTTTTCTGGTTTGGATCACGTAGTAATATGGGACCACACTGAAACAATCAATTAAACCTGGTCTTGATAAATATTTTAGAGGATAACGCATGTTAGGTCTGGGTTAGGTCTAGGATTTGAACTCGTCAAGCTCAAACTTTCGCATATTTCTCATACTTCATGGCTGGATCCTGGGCTATTGCTGGATTGGATCACGTAGTAATGTGGTACCACACTGAAACAGTCAATTAAACCTGGTTTCGATGAATATTTTAGAGAATAATTCATGTTAGGTCTGGGTTAGGTCTGGGATTTGCTCTCATCAGGCTCATTCTTTCGCATATCTCTTGTACTTGATGGCCAGATCCTGGGCTTTTTCTGGATTGCACCACGTAGTAATGAAGTACAACACTGAAACAGTCAATTAAATCTGGTTTCGATCAATATTTTAGAGAATAATTCATGTTGGGTCTAGGTTAGGCCTGGGATTTGCCCTCATCAGGCTCATACTTTCGCATATTTCTCATACTTCATGGCTAGATCCTGGGCTGTTTCTGGATTGTATCACATAGTAATGTGGCACCACGCTGAAACAGTCGATTAAACCTGGTTTCCATCAATATTTTAGAGGACAACGCATGTTAGGTCTAGGTTAGGCCTGGTATTTGCCCTCATCAGGGTCATACTTTCGCAGTTTTAACATACATGTTGACCTGATCGAGGGTTTCTTCTGCTTTGGATCACGTAGTAAAGTGGTACCACACTGAAACAGTCCATTAAACCTGGTTTGGATCAATATTTTAGAGGATAACGCATGTTAGGTCTAGGTTAGCCCTGGGATTTTCACTCATCAGACTCATACTTTCGCATTCTTCACATACTTGTTGAACGGATCCTGGGTTTTTTCTGGTTTGGTTCACGTAGTAATGTGGTACCACACTGAAACAGTCAATTAAACCTGGTCTTGATAAATATTTTAGAGGATAACGCATGTTAGGTCTGGGATAGGTCTGGGATTTGCCCTCATCAGACTCATACTTTCGCACACTTCACATACTCGTTGAGCAGATCCTGGGTTATTTTCTGGTTTGGATCACATAGTAATGTGGTACCACACTGAAACAGTCGATTAATCCAGGTTTCGATAAATATTTTTGAGGATAACGCATGTTAGGTCTAGGTTAGGCCTGGGATTTTCACTTATCAGACTCATACTTTCGCATTCTTCTCATACTTGTTGAACGGATCCTGGGTTTTTTCTGGTTTGGATCACGTAGTAATGTGGTACCACACTGAAACAGTCAATTAAACCTAGCTTTGATCAATATTTTAGAGAATAATTCATGTTAGGTCTAGGTTAGGTCTGGGATTTTCACTCATCAGGCTCATTCTTTCGCATATTTCTCATACTTGATGGCTAGATCCTGGGCTTTTTCTGGATTGCATCACGTAGTAATGAAGTACAACACTGAAACAGTCAATTAAACCTGGTTTCCATCAATATCTTAGAGGACAACGCAAGTTAGGTCTGGGATAGGTCTGGGATTTGCCCACATCAGGCTCATACTTTCGCGTTTTTCACATACTTGTTGAACAGATCCTGGCTTTTTTCTGGTTTGGATCACGTAGTAGTGTGGTACCACACTGAAACAGTCCATTATACCTGGTTTGGATCAACATTTTAGAGGATAACGCATGTTAGGTCTAGGTTAGGTCTGGGATTTTCACTCATCAGACTCATACTTTCGCATTCTTCACATACTTGTTGAACGGATCCTGGGTTTTTTCTGGTTTGGATCACGTAGTAATGTGGGACCACACTGAAACAATCAATTAAACCTGGTCTTGATAAATATTTTAGAGGATAACGCATGTTAGGTCTGGGATAGGTCTGGGATTTGCCCTCATCAGACTCATACTTTCGCACACTTCACATACTTGTTGAACAGATACAGGGTTTTTTTCTGGTTTGGTTCACGTAGTAATGTGGTACCACACTGAAACATTCAATTAATCCTGGCCTTGATAAATATTTTAGAGGATAACTCATGTTAGGTTTGGGTTAGGTCTTGGATTTGCCCTCATCAGGCTCATACTTTCGCGTTTTTCACATACTTGTTGAACTGATCCTGGGCTTTTTCTGGTTTGGATCACGTAGTAATGTGGTACCACACTGAAACAGTCAATTAAACCTGGTCTTGATAAATATTTTAGAGGATAACGCATGTTAGGTCTGGGATAGGTCTGGGATTTGCCCTCATCAGACTCATACTTTCGCACACTTCACATACTCGTTGAGCAGATCCTGGGTTATTTTCTGGTTTGGATCACATAGTAATGTGGTACCACACTGAAACAGTCGATTAATCCAGGTTTCGATCAATATTTTTGAGGATAATTCATGTTAGGTCTAGGTTAGGTCTGGGATTTTCACTCATCAGGCTCATTCTTTCGCATATTTCTCATACTTGATGGCTAGATCCTGGGCTTTTTCTGGATTGTATCACGTAGTAATGTGGTACCACGCTGAAACAGTCAATTAAACCTGGTTTCCATCAATATCTTAGAGGGCAACGCAAGTTAGGTCTGGGATAGGTCTGGTATTTGCCCGCATCAGGCTCATACTTTCGTGTTTTTCACATACTCGTTGAACAGATCCTGGGTTATTTTCTGGTTTGGATAGCATAGTAATGTGGTACCACACTGAAACAGTCGATTAAACCAGGTTTCGATCAATATTTTTGAGGATAACGCATGTTAGGTCTAGGTTAGGTCTGGGATTTTCACTCATCAGACTCATACTTTCGCATTCTTCACATACTTGTTGAACGGATCCTGGGTTTTTTCTGGTTTGGATCACGTAGTAATGTGGTACCACACTGAAACATTCAATTAATCCTGGCCTTGATAAATATTTTAGAGGATAACTCATGTTAGGTTTGGGTTAGGTCTTGGATTTGCCCTCATCAGGCTCATACTTTCGCGTTTTTCACATACTTGTTGAACTGATCCTGGGTTTTTTCTGGTTTGGATCACGTAGTAATGTGGTACCACACTGAAACAGTCGATTAATCCAGGTTTCGATAAATATTTTTGAGGATAACGCATGTTAGGTCTAGGTTAGGCCTGGGATTTTCACTTATCAGACTCATACTTTCGCATTCTTCTCATACTTGTTGAACGGATCCTGGGTTTTTTCTGGTTTGGATCACGTAGTAATGTGGTACCACACTGAATCAGTCAATTAAACCTAGTTTTGATCAATATTTTAGAGAATAATTCATGTTAGGTCTAGGTTAGGTCTGGGATTTTCACTCATCAGGCTCATTCTTTCGCATATTTCTCATACTTGATGGCTAGATCCTGGGCTTTTTCTGGATTGTATCACGTAGTAATGTGGTACCACGCTGAAACAGTCAATTAAACCTGGTTTCCATCAATATCTTAGAGGGCAACGCAAGTTAGGTCTGGGATAGGTCTGGTATTTGCCCGCATCAGGCTCATACTTTCGCGTTTTTCACATACTTGTTGAACAGATCCTGGGTTTTTTCTGGATTGGGTCACGTAGTAGTGTGGTACCACACTGAAACAGTCGATTAAACCTGGTTTCGATCAATATTTTTGAGGATAACGCATGTTAGGTCTAGGTTAGGCCGGGGATTTTCACTCATCAGACTCATACTTTCGCATTCTTCTCATACTTGTTGAACGGATCCTGGGTTTTTGCTGGTTCGGATCACGCAGTAATGTGGGACCACACAGAAACAATCAATTAAACCTGGTCTTGATAAATATTTTAGAGGATAACGCATGTTAGGTCTGGGTTAGGTCTAGGATTTGCCCTCGTCAGGCTCATACTTTCGCATATTTCTCATACTTCATGGCTAGATCCTGGGCTATTTCTGGATTGTATCACGTAGTAATGTGGTACCACACAGAAACAGTCAATTAAACCTGGTTTCGATCAATATTTTAGAGGATAACGCAAGTTAGGTCTGGGATAGGTCTGGGATTTTCCCTCATCAGGCTCATACTTTCGCGTTTTTCACATACTTGTTGAACAGATCCTGGGTTTTTTCTGGATTGGGTCACGTAGTAGTGTGGTACCACACTGAAACAGTCGATTAAACCTGGTTTCGATCAATATTTTTGAGGATAACGCATGTTAGGTCTAGGTTAGGCCGGGGATTTTCACTCATCAGACTCATACTTTCGCGTTTTTCACATACTTGTTGAACTGATCCTGGGCTTTTTCTGGTTTGGATCACGTAGTAGTGTGGTACCACACTGAAACAGTCCATTAAACCTGGTTTGGATCAACATTTTAGAGGATAACGCATGTTAGGTCTAGGTTAGGTCTGGGATTTTCACTCATCAGACTCATACTTTCGCGTTTTTCACATACTTGTTGAACAGATCCTGGGTTTTTTCTGGTTTGGATCACGTAGTAGTGTGGTACCACACTGAAACACTCCATTAAACCTGGTTTGGATCAACATTTTAGAGGATAACGCATGTTAGGTCTAGGTTAGGTCTGGGATTTTCACTCATCAGACTCATGCTTTCGCATTCTTCACATACTTCATGGCTAGATCCTGGGCTATTTCTGGATTGTATCACGTAGTAATGTGGTACCACACAGAAACAGTCAATTAAACCTGGTTTCGATCAATATTTTAGAGGATAACGCATGTTAGGTCTAGGTTAGGTCTGGGATTTTCACTCATCAGACTCATGCTTTCGCATTCTTCACATACTTGTTGAACGGATCCTGGGTTTTTTCTGGTTTGGATCACGTAGTAATGTGGGACCACACTGAAACAATCAATTAAACCTGGTCTTGATAAATATTTTAGAGGATAACGCATGTTAGGTCTGGGATAGGTCTGGGATTTGCCCTCATCAGACTCATACTTTCGCACACTTCACATACTCGTTGAACAGATCCTGGGTTATTTTCTGGTTTGGATCGCATAGTAATGTGGTACCACACTGAAACAGTCGATTAAACCAGGTTTCGATCAATATTTTAGAGGATAACGCATGTTAGGTCTAGGTTAGGTCTGGGATTTTCACTCATCAGACTCATGCTTTCGCATTCTTCACATACTTGTTGAACGGATCCTGGGTTTTTTCTGGTTTGGATCACGTAGTAATGTGGGACCACACTGAAACAATCAATTAAACCTGGTCTTGATAAATATTTTAGAGGATAACGCATGTTAGGTCTGGGATAGGTCTGGGATTTTCACTCATCAGACTCATACTTTCGCGTTTTTCACATACTTGTTGAACAGATCCTGGGTTTTTTCTGGTTTGGATCACGTAGTAGTGTGGTACCACACTGAAACACTCCATTAAACCTGGTTTGGATCAACATTTTAGAGGATAACGCATGTTAGGTCTAGGTTAGGTCTGGGATTTTCACTCATCAGACTCATGCTTTCGCATTCTTCACATACTTGTTGAACGGATCCTGGGTTTTTTCTGGTTTGGATCACGTAGTAATGTGGGACCACACTGAAACAATCAATTAAACCTGGTCTTGATAAATATTTTAGAGGATAACGCATGTTAGGTCTAGGTTAGGCCTGGGATTTTCACTCATCAGACTCATACTTTCGCATTCTTCTCATACTTGTTGAACGGATCCTGGGTTTTTTCTGGTTTGGATCACGTAGTAATGTGGTACCACACTGAAACAGTCAATTAAACCTGGTTTTGATCAATATTTTAGAGAATAATTCATGTTAGGTCTAGGTTAGGTCTGGGATTTGCTCTCATCAGGCTCATTCTTTCGCATATTTCTCATACTTGATGGCTAGATCCTGGCCTTTTTCTGGATTGCATCACGTAGTAATGAAGTACAACACTGAAACAGTCAATTAAACCTGGATTCCATCAATATCTTAGAGGACAACGCAAGTTAGGTCTGGGATAGGTCTGGGATTTGCCCACATCAGGCTCATACTTTCGCGTTTTTCACATACTCGTTGAACAGCTCCTGGGTTATCTCCTGGTTTGGATCGCATAGTAATGTGGTACCACACTGAAACAGTCGATTAAACCAGGTTTCGATCAATATTTTTGAGGATAACGCATGTTAGGTCTAGGTTAGGCCTGGGATTTTCACTCATCAGACTCATACTTTCGCATTCTTCTCATACTTGTTGAACGGATCCTGGGTTTTTTCTGGATTGGGTCACGTAGTAGTGCGGTACCACACTGAAACAGTCGATTAAACCTGGTTTCGATCAATATTTTTGAGGATAACGCAAGTTAGGTCTGGGATAGGTCTGGGATTTGCCCTCATCAGACTCATACTTTCGCATATTTCTCATACTGGATGGCTAGATCCTGGGCTTTTTGTGGATTGCATCACGTAGTAATGAAGTACAACACTGAAACAGTCAATTAAACCTGGTTTCCATCAATATCTTAGAGGACAACGCAAGTTAGGTCTGGGATAGGTCTGGGATTTGCCCACATCAGGCTCATACCTTCGCGTTTTTCACATACTTGTTGAACAGATCCTGGGTTTTTTCTTGTTTGGATCACGTAGTAGTGTGGTACCACACTGAAACAGTCCATTAAACCTGGTTTGGATCAACATTTTAGAGGATAACGCATGTTAGGTCTCGGTTAGGTCAGGGATTTTCACTCATCAGACTCATACTTTCGCATTCTTCACATTCTTGTTGAACGGATCCTGGGTTTTTTCTGGTTTGGATCACGTAATAATGTGGGACCACACTGAAACAATCAATTAAACCTGGTCTTGATAAATATTTTAGAGGATAACGCATGTTAGGTCTGGGATAGGTCTGGGATTTGCCCTCATCAGACTCATACTTTCGCACACTTCACATACTTGTTGAACGGATACAGGTTTTTTTCTGGTTTGGTTCACGTAGTAATGTGGTACCACACTGAAACATTCAATTAAACCTGGTCTTGATAAATATTTTAGAGGATAACTCATGTTAGGTTTGGGTTAGGTCTTGGATTCGCCCTCATCAGGCTCATACTTTCGCATATTTCTCATACTTGTTGAACTGATCCTGGGCTTTTTCTGGTTTGGATCACTTAGTAATGTGGTACCACACTGAAACAGTCAATTAAACCTGGTTTCGATCAATATTTTAGAGAATAATTCATGTTAGGTCTAGGTTAGGTCTGGGATTTGCTCTCATCAGGCTCATACTTTCGCACACTTCAGATACTCGTTTGGCAGATCCTGTGTTATTTTCTGGTTTGGATCGCATAGTAATGTGGTACCACACTGAAACAGTCGATTAAGCCAGGTTTCGATCAATATTTTTGAGGATAACGCATGTTAGGTCTAGGTTAGGCCTGGGATTTTCACTCATCAGACTCATACTTTCGCATTCTTCTCATACTTGTTGAACGGATCCTGGGTTTTTTCTGGTTTGGATCACGTAGTAATGTGGGACCACACTGAAACAGTCGATTAAACCTGGTTTCGATCAATATTTTTGAGGATAACGCATGTTAGGTCTAGGTTAGGCCTGGGATTTTCACTTATCAGACTCATACTTTCGCATTCTTCTCATACTTGTTGAACGGATCCTGGGTTTTTTCTGGTTTGGATCACGTAGTAATGTGGTACCACACTGAATCAGTCAATTAAACCTAGTTTTGATCAATATTTTAGAGAATAATTCATGTTAGGTCTAGGTTAGGTCTGGGATTTTCACTCATCAGGCTCATTCTTTCGCATATTTCTCATACTTGATGGCTAGATCCTGGGCTTTTTCTGGATTGTATCACGTAGTAATGTGGTACCACGCTGAAACAGTCAATTAAACCTGGTTTCCATCAATATCTTAGAGGGCAACGCAAGTTAGGTCTGGGATAGGTCTGGTATTTGCCCGCATCAGGCTCATACTTTCGCGTTTTTCACATACTTGTTGAACAGATCCTGGGTTTTTTCTGGATTGGGTCACGTAGTAGTGTGGTACCACACTGAAACAGTCGATTAAACCTGGTTTCGATCAATATTTTTGAGGATAACGCATGTTAGGTCTAGGTTAGGCCGGGGATTTTCACTCATCAGACTCATACTTTCGCATTCTTCTCATACTTGTTGAACGGATCCTGGGTTTTTGCTGGTTTGGATCACGCAGTAATGTGGGACCACACAGAAACAATCAATTAAACCTGGTCTTGATAAATATTTTAGAGGATAACGCATGTTAGGTCTGGGTTAGGTCTAGGATTTGCCCTCGTCAGGCTCATACTTTCGCATATTTCTCATACTTCATGGCTAGATCCTGGGCTATTTCTGGATTGTATCACGTAGTAATGTGGTACCACACAGAAACAGTCAATTAAACCTGGTTTCGATCAATATTTTAGAGGATAACGCAAGTTAGGTCTGGGATAGGTCTGGGATTTTCCCTCATCAGGCTCATACTTTCGCGTTTTTCACATACTTGTTGAACAGATCCTGGGTTTTTTCTGGATTGGGTCACGTAGTAGTGTGGTACCACACTGAAACAGTCGATTAAACCTGGTTTCGATCAATATTTTTGAGGATAACGCATGTTAGGTCTAGGTTAGGCCGGGGATTTTCACTCATCAGACTCATACTTTCGCGTTTTTCACATACTTGTTGAACTGATCCTGGGCTTTTTCTGGTTTGGATCACGTAGTAGTGTGGTACCACACTGAAACAGTCCATTAAACCTGGTTTGGATCAACATTTTAGAGGATAACGCATGTTAGGTCTAGGTTAGGTCTGGGATTTTCACTCATCAGACTCATACTTTCGCGTTTTTCACATACTTGTTGAACAGATCCTGGGTTTTTTCTGGTTTGGATCACGTAGTAGTGTGGTACCACACTGAAACACTCCATTAAACCTGGTTTGGATCAACATTTTAGAGGATAACGCATGTTAGGTCTAGGTTAGGTCTGAGATTTTCACTCATCAGACTCATGCTTTCGCATTCTTCACATACTTGTTGAACGGATCCTGGGTTTTTTCTGGTTTGGATCACGTAGTAATGTGGGACCACACTGAAACAATCAATTAAACCTGGTCTTGATAAATATTTTAGAGGATAACGCATGTTAGGTCTGGGATAGGTCTGGGATTTGCCCTCATCAGACTCATACTTTCGCACACTTCACATACTCGTTGAACAGATCCTGGGTTATTTTCTGGTTTGGATCGCATAGTAATGTGGTACCACACTGAAACAGTCGATTAAACCAGGTTTCGATCAATATTTTTGAGGATAACGCATGTTAGGTCTAGGTTAGGCCTGGGATTTTCACTCATCAGACTCATACTTTCGCATTCTTCTCATACTTGTTGAACGGATCCTGGGTTTTTTCTGGTTTGGATCACGTAGTAATGTGGTACCACACTGAAACAGTCAATTAAACCTGGTTTTGATCAATATTTTAGAGAATAATTCATGTTAGGTCTAGGTTAGGTCTGGGATTTGCTCTCATCAGGCTCATTCTTTCGCATATTTCTCATACTTGATGGCTAGATCCTGGCCTTTTTCTGGATTGCATCACGTAGTAATGAAGTACAACACTGAAACAGTCAATTAAACCTGGATTCCATCAATATCTTAGAGGACAACGCAAGTTAGGTCTGGGATAGGTCTGGGATTTGCCCACATCAGGCTCATACTTTCGCGTTTTTCACATACTCGTTGAACAGCTCCTGGGTTATCTCCTGGTTTGGATCGCATAGTAATGTGGTACCACACTGAAACAGTCGATTAAACCAGGTTTCGATCAATATTTTTGAGGATAACGCATGTTAGGTCTAGGTTAGGCCTGGGATTTTCACTCATCAGACTCATACTTTCGCATTCTTCTCATACTTGTTGAACGGATCCTGGGTTTTTTCTGGATTGGGTCACGTAGTAGTGCGGTACCACACTGAAACAGTCGATTAAACCTGGTTTCGATCAATATTTTTGAGGATAACGCAAGTTAGGTCTGGGATAGGTCTGGGATTTGCCCTCATCAGACTCATACTTTCGCATATTTCTCATACTGGATGGCTAGATCCTGGGCTTTTTGTGGATTGCATCACGTAGTAATGAAGTACAACACTGAAACAGTCAATTAAACCTGGTTTCCATCAATATCTTAGAGGACAACGCAAGTTAGGTCTGGGATAGGTCTGGGATTTGCCCACATCAGGCTCATACCTTCGCGTTTTTCACATACTTGTTGAACAGATCCTGGGTTTTTTCTGGTTTGGATCACGTAGTAGTGTGGTACCACACTGAAACAGTCCATTAAACCTGGTTTGGATCAACATTTTAGAGGATAACGCATGTTAGGTCTCGGTTAGGTCAGGGATTTTCACTCATCAGACTCATACTTTCGCATTCTTCACATTCTTGTTGAACGGATCCTGGGTTTTTTCTGGTTTGGATCACGTAATAATGTGGGACCACACTGAAACAATCAATTAAACCTGGTCTTGATAAATATTTTAGAGGATAACGCATGTTAGGTCTGGGATAGGTCTGGGATTTGCCCTCATCAGACTCATACTTTCGCACACTTCACATACTTGTTGAACGGATACAGGTTTTTTTCTGGTTTGGTTCACGTAGTAATGTGGTACCACACTGAAACATTCATTTAAACCTGGTCTTGATAAATATTTTAGAGGATAACTCATGTTAGGTTTGGGTTAGGTCTTGGATTCGCCCTCATCAGGCTCATACTTTCGCATATTTCTCATACTTGTTGAACTGATCCTGGGCTTTTTCTGGTTTGGATCACTTAGTAATGTGGTACCACACTGAAACAGTCAATTAAACCTGGTTTCGATCAATATTTTAGAGAATAATTCATGTTAGGTCTAGGTTAGGTCTGGGATTTGCTCTCATCAGGCTCATACTTTCGCACACTTCAGATACTCGTTTGGCAGGTTTGTGTGTTATTTTCTGGTTTGGATCGCATAGTAATGTGGTACCACACTGAAACAGTCGATTAAGCCAGGTTTCGATCAATATTTTTGAGGATAACGCATGTTAGGTCTAGGTTAGGCCTGGGATTTTCACTCATCAGACTCATACTTTCGCATTCTTCTCATACTTGTTGAACGGATCCTGGGTTTTTTCTGGTTTGGATCACGTAGTAATGTGGGACCACACTGAAACAGTCGATTAAACCTGGTTTCGATCAATATTTTTGAGGATAACGCATGTTAGGTCTAGGTTAGGCCTGGGATTTTCACTTATCAGACTCATACTTTCGCATTCTTCTCATACTTGTTGAACGGATCCTGGGTTTTTTCTGGTTTGGATCACGTAGTAATGTGGTACCACACTGAATCAGTCAATTAAACCTAGTTTTGATCAATATTTTAGAGAATAATTCATGTTAGGTCTAGGTTAGGTCTGGGATTTTCACTCATCAGGCTCATTCTTTCGCATATTTCTCATACTTGATGGCTAGATCCTGGGCTTTTTCTGGATTGTATCACGTAGTAATGTGGTACCACGCTGAAACAGTCAATTAAACCTGGTTTCCATCAATATCTTAGAGGGCAACGCAAGTTAGGTCTGGGATAGGTCTGGTATTTGCCCGCATCAGGCTCATACTTTCGCGTTTTTCACATACTTGTTGAACAGATCCTGGGTTTTTTCTGGATTGGGTCACGTAGTAGTGTGGTACCACACTGAAACAGTCGATTAAACCTGGTTTCGATCAATATTTTTGAGGATAACGCATGTTAGGTCTAGGTTAGGCCGGGGATTTTCACTCATCAGACTCATACTTTCGCATTCTTCTCATACTTGTTGAACGGATCCTGGGTTTTTGCTGGTTTGGATCACGCAGTAATGTGGGACCACACAGAAACAATCAATTAAACCTGGTCTTGATAAATATTTTAGAGGATAACGCATGTTAGGTCTGGGTTAGGTCTAGGATTTGCCCTCGTCAGGCTCATACTTTCGCATATTTCTCATACTTCATGGCTAGATCCTGGGCTATTTCTGGATTGTATCACGTAGTAATGTGGTACCACACAGAAACAGTCAATTAAACCTGGTTTCGATCAATATTTTAGAGGATAACGCAAGTTAGGTCTGGGATAGGTCTGGGATTTTCCCTCATCAGGCTCATACTTTCGCGTTTTTCACATACTTGTTGAACAGATCCTGGGTTTTTTCTGGATTGGGTCACGTAGTAGTGTGGTACCACACTGAAACAGTCGATTAAACCTGGTTTCGATCAATATTTTTGAGGATAACGCATGTTAGGTCTAGGTTAAGCCGGGGATTTTCACTCATCAGACTCATACTTTCGCGTTTTTCACATACTTGTTGAACTGATCCTGGGCTTTTTCTGGTTTGGATCACGTAGTAGTGTGGTACCACACTGAAACAGTCCATTAAACCTGGTTTGGATCAACATTTTAGAGGATAACGCATGTTAGGTCTAGGTTAGGTCTGGGATTTTCACTCATCAGACTCATACTTTCGCGTTTTTCACATACTTGTTGAACAGATCCTGGGTTTTTTCTGGTTTGGATCACGTAGTAGTGTGGTACCACACTGAAACACTCCATTAAACCTGGTTTGGATCAACATTTTAGAGGATAACGCATGTTAGGTCTAGGTTAGGTCTGGGATTTTCACTCATCAGACTCATGCTTTCGCATTCTTCACATACTTGTTGAACGGATCCTGGGTTTTTTCTGGTTTGGATCACGTAGTAATGTGGGACCACACTGAAACAATCAATTAAACCTGGTCTTGATAAATATTTTAGAGGATAACGCATGTTAGGTCTGGGATAGGTCTGGGATTTGCCCTCATCAGACTCATACTTTCGCACACTTCACATACTCGTTGAACAGATCCTGGGTTATTTTCTGGTTTGGATCGCATAGTAATGTGGTACCACACTGAAACAGTCGATTAAACCAGGTTTCGATCAATATTTTTGAGGATAACGCATGTTAGGTCTAGGTTAGGCCTGGGATTTTCACTCATCAGACTCATACTTTCGCATTCTTCTCATACTTGTTGAACGGATCCTGGGTTTTTTCTGGTTTGGATCACGTAGTAATGTGGTACCACACTGAAACAGTCAATTAAACCTGGTTTTGATCAATATTTTAGAGAATAATTCATGTTAGGTCTAGGTTAGGTCTGGGATTTGCTCTCATCAGGCTCATTCTTTCGCATATTTCTCATACTTGATGGCTAGATCCTGGCCTTTTTCTGGATTGCATCACGTAGTAATGAAGTACAACACTGAAACAGTCAATTAAACCTGGATTCCATCAATATCTTAGAGGACAACGCAAGTTAGGTCTGGGATAGGTCTGGGATTTGCCCACATCAGGCTCATACTTTCGCGTTTTTCACATACTCGTTGAACAGCTCCTGGGTTATCTCCTGGTTTGGATCGCATAGTAATGTGGTACCACACTGAAACAGTCGATTAAACCAGGTTTCGATCAATATTTTTGAGGATAACGCATGTTAGGTCTAGGTTAGGCCTGGGATTTTCACTCATCAGACTCATACTTTCGCATTCTTCTCATACTTGTTGAACGGATCCTGGGTTTTTTCTGGATTGGGTCACGTAGTAGTGCGGTACCACACTGAAACAGTCGATTAAACCTGGTTTCGATCAATATTTTTGAGGATAACGCAAGTTAGGTCTGGGATAGGTCTGGGATTTGCCCTCATCAGACTCATACTTTCGCATATTTCTCATACTGGATGGCTAGATCCTGGGCTTTTTGTGGATTGCATCACGTAGTAATGAAGTACAACACTGAAACAGTCAATTAAACCTGGTTTCCATCAATATCTTAGAGGACAACGCAAGTTAGGTCTGGGATAGGTCTGGGATTTGCCCACATCAGGCTCATACCTTCGCGTTTTTCACATACTTGTTGAACAGATCCTGGGTTTTTTCTAGTTTGGATCACGTAGTAGTGTGGTACCACACTGAAACAGTCCATTAAACCTGGTTTGGATCAACATTTTAGAGGATAACGCATGTTAGGTCTCGGTTAGGTCAGGGATTTTCACTCATCAGACTCATACTTTCGCATTCTTCACATTCTTGTTGAACGGATCCTGGGTTTTTTCTGGTTTGGATCACGTAATAATGTGGGACCACACTGAAACAATCAATTAAACCTGGTCTTGATAAATATTTTAGAGGATAACGCATGTTAGGTCTGGGATAGGTCTGGGATTTGCCCTCATCAGACTCATACTTTCGCACACTTCACATACTTGTTGAACGGATACAGGTTTTTTTCTGGTTTGGTTCACGTAGTAATGTGGTACCACACTGAAACATTCAATTCAGCCTGGTCTTGATAAATATTTTAGAGGATAACTCATGTTAGGTTTGGGTTAGGTCTTGGATTCGCCCTCATCAGGCTCATACTTTCGCATATTTCTCATACTTGTTGAACTGATCCTGGGCTTTTTCTGGTTTGGATCACTTAGTAATGTGGTACCACACTGAAACAGTCAATTAAACCTGGTTTCGATCAATATTTTAGAGAATAATTCATGTTAGGTCTAGGTTAGGTCTGGGATTTGCTCTCATCAGGCTCATACTTTCGCACACTTCAGATACTCGTTTGGCAGATCCTGTGTTATTTTCTGGTTTGGATCGCATAGTAATGTGGTACCACACTGAAACAGTCGATTAAGCCAGGTTTCGATCAATATTTTTGAGGATAACGCATGTTAGGTCTAGGTTAGGCCTGGGATTTTCACTCATCAGACTCATACTTTCGCATTCTTCTCATACTTGTTGAACGGATCCTGGGTTTTTTCTGGTTTGGATCACGTAGTAATGTGGGACCACACTGAAACAGTCGATTAAACCTGGTTTCGATCAATATTTTTGAGGATAACGCAAGTTAGGTCTGGGATAGGTCTGGGATTTTCCCTCATCAGGCTCATACTTTCGCACACTTCACATACTCGTTGAACAGATCCTGGGTTATTTTCTGGTTTGGATCGCATAGTAATGTGGTACCACACTGAAACAGTCGATTAAACCAGGTTTCGATCAATATTTTTGAGGATAACGCATGTTAGGTCTAGGTTAGGCCTGGGATTTTCACTCATCAGACTCATACTTTCGCATTCTTCTCATACTTGTTGAACGGATCCTGGGTTTTTTCTGGATTGGGTCACGTAGTAGTGCGGTACCACACTGAAGCAGTCGATTAAACCTGGTTTCGATCAATATTTTTGAGGATAACGCAAGTTAGGTCTGGGATAGGTCTGGGATTTTCCCTCATCAGGCTCATACTTCCGCGTTTTTCACATACTTGTTGAACATTTCCTGGGTTTTTTCTGGATTGGGTCACGTAGTAGTGTGGTACCACACTGATACAGTCGATTAAACCTGGTTTCGATCAATATTTTTGAGGATAACGCATGTTAGGTCTAGGTTAGGCCGGGGATTTTCACTCATCAGACTCATACTTTCGCATTCTTCACATACTTGTTGAACGGATCCTGGGTTTTTTCTGGCTTGGATCACGCAGTAATGTGGGGCCACACTGAAACGGTCAACTAAACCTGGTTTCGATCAATATATTAGAGAATAATTCATGTTAGGTCTAGGTTAGGTCTAGGTTAGGTCTGGGATTTGCTCTCATCAGGCTCATTCTTTCGCATATTTCTCATACTTGATGGCTAGATCCTGGGCTTTTTCTGGATTGCATCACGTAGTAATGAAGTACAACACTGAAACAGTCAATTAAACCTGGTTTCCATCAATATCTTAGAGGACAACGCAAGTTAGGTCTGGGATAGGTCTGGGATTTGCCCACATCAGGCTCATACCTTCGCGTTTTTCACATACTTGTTGAACAGATCCTGGGTTTTTTCTGGTTTGGATCACGTAGTAGTGTGGTACCACACTGAAACAGTCCATTAAACCTGGTTTGGATCAACATTTTAGAGGATAACGCATGTTAGGTCTAGGTTAGGTCAGGGATTTTCACTCATCAGACTCATACTTTCGCATTCTTCACACACTTGTTGAACGGATCCTGGGTTTTTTCTGGTTTGGGTCACGCAGTAATGTGGGGCCACACTGAAACGGTCAACTAAACCTGGTTTCGATCAATATATTAGAGAATAATTCATGTTAGGTCTAGGTTAGGTCTGGGATTTGCTCTCATCAGGCTCATTCTTTCGCATATTTCTCATACTTGATGGCTAGATCCCGGGCTTTTTCTGGATTGCATCACGTAGTAATGAAGTACAACTCTGAAACAGTCAATTAAACCTGGATTCCATCAATATCTTAGAGGACAACGCAAGTTAGGTCTGGGATAGGTCTGGGATTTGCCCACATCAGGCTCATACTTTCGCGTTTTTCACATACTCGTTGAACAGCTCCTGGGTTATCTTCTGGTTTGGATCGCATAGTAATGTGGTACCACACTGAAACAGTCGATTAAACCAGGTTTCGATGAATATTTTTGAGGATAACGCATGTTAGGTCTAGGTTAGGCCTGGGATTTTCACTCATCAGACTCATACTTTCGCATTCTTCTCATACTTGTTGAACGGATCCTGGATTTTTTCTGGATTGGGTCACGTAGTAGTGCGGTACCACACTGAAACAGTCGATTAAGCCTGGTTTCGATCAATATTTTTGAGGATAACGCAAGTTAGGTCTGGGATAGGTCTGGGATTTTCCCTCATCAGGCTCATACTTTCGGGTTTTTCACATACTTGTTGAACAGATCCTGGGTTTTTTCTGGATTGGGTCACGTAGTAGTGTGGTACCACACTGAAACAGTCGATTAAACCTGGTTTCGATCAATATTTTTGAGGATAACGCATGTTAGGTCTAGGTTAGGCCGGGGATTTTCACTCATCAGACTCATACTTTCGCATTCTTCACACACTTGTTGAACGGATCCTGGGTTTTTTCTGGTTTGGATCACGCAGTAATGTGGGGCCACACTGAAACGGTCAACTAAACCTGGTTTCGATCAATATATTAGAGAATAATTCATGTTAGGTCTAGGTTAGGTCTGGGATTTGCTCTCATCAGGCTCATTCTTTCGCATATTTCTCATACTTGATGGCTAGATCCTGGGCTTTTTCTGGATTGCATCACGTAGTAATGAAGTACAACACTGAAACAGTCAATTAAACCTGGTTTCCATCAATATCTTAGAGGACAACGCAAGTTAGGTCTGGGATAGGTCTGGGATTTGCCCACATCAGGCTCATACCTTCGCGTTTTCACATACTTGTTGAACAGATCCTGGGTTTTTTCTGGTTTGGATCACGTAGTAGTGTGGTACCACACTGAAACAGTCCATTAAACCTGGTTTGGATCAACATTTTAGAGGATAACGCATGTTAGGTCTAGGTTAGGTCAGGGATTTTCACTCATCAGACTCATACTTTCGCATTCTTCACATACTTGTTGAACGGATCCTGGGTTTTTTCTGGTTTGGATCACGTAATAATGTGGGACCACACTGAAACAATCAATTAAACCTGGTCTTGATAAATATTTTAGAGGATAACGCATGTTAGGCCTGGGATAGGTCTGGGATTTGCCCTCATCAGACTCATACTTTCGCACACTTCACATACTTGTTGAACAGATACAGGGTTTTTTCTGGTTTGGTTCACGTAGTAATGTGGTACCACACTGAAACATTCAATTAAACCTGGTCTTGATAAATATTTTAGAGGATAACTCATGTTAGGTTTGGGTTAGGTCTTGGATTTGCCATCATCAGGCTCATACTTTCGCATATTTCTCATACTTCATGGCTAAATTCTGGGCTGTTTCTGGATTGTATCACGTAGTAATGTGGTACCACGCTGAAACAGTCAATTAAACCTGGTTTCCATCAATATCTTAGAGGACAACGCAAGTTAGGTCTGGGATAGGTCTGGGATTTGCCCACATCAGGCTCATACCTTCGCGTTTTCACATACTTGTTGAACAGATCCTGGGTTTTTTCTGGTTTGGATCACGTAGTAGTGTGGTACCACACTGAAACAGTCCATTAAACCTGGTTTGGATCAACATTTTAGAGGATAACGCATGTTAGGTCTAGGTTAGGTCAGGGATTTTCACTCATCAGACTCATACTTTCGCATTCTTCACATACTTGTTGAACGGATCCTGGGCTTTTTCTGGATTGGATCACGTAGTAATGTGGGACCACACTGAAACAATCAATTAAACCTGGTCTTGATAAATATTTTGGAGGACAGCGCATGTTAGGTCTGGGATAGGTCTGGGATTTGCCCTCATCAGACTCATACTTTCGCACACTTCACATACTCGTTGAACAGATCCTGGGTTATTTTCTGGTTTGGATCACATAGTAATGTGGTACCACACTGAAACATTCAATTAAACCTGGTCTTGATAAATATTTTAGAGGATAACTCATGTTAGGTTTGGGTTAGGTCTTGGATTCGCCCTCATCAGGCTCATACTTTCGCATATTTCTCATACTTGTTGAACTGATCCTGGGCTTTTTCTGGTTTGGATCACGTAGTAATGTGGTACCACACTGAAACGGTCAATTAAACCTGGTTTTGATCAATATTTTAGAGGATAACGCAAGTTAGGCCTGGGATAGGTCTGGGATTTGCCCTCATCAGGCTCATACTTTCGCATTCTTCACATACTCGTTGAACAGATCCTGGGTTATTTTCTGGTTTGGATCACATAGTAATGTGGTACCACACTGAAACTGTCGATTAAACCAGGTTTCGATCAATATTTTTGAGGATAACGCATGTTAGGTCTAGGTTAGGCCTGGGATTTTCACTCATCAGGCTCATTCTTTCGCATATTACACATACTTGATGGCTAGATCCTGGGCTTTCTCTGGATTGGATCACGTAGTAATGTTGGACCACACTGAAACAATCAATTAAACCTGGTTGCGATCAATATTTTAGAGGATAACGCATGTTAGGTCTAGGTTAGGCCTGGGATTTTCACTCATCAGACTCATTCTTTCGCATTCTTCACATACTTGTTGAACGGATCCTGGGTTTTTTCTGGTTTGGATCACGTAGTAATGAGGCACCACACCGAAACGGTCAATTAAACCTGGTTTCGATCAATATTTTAGAGGATAACGCAAGTTAGGCCTGGGATAGGTCTGGGATTTGCCCTCATCAGGCTCATACTTTCGCATTCTTCACATACTTGTTGAACTGATCCTGGGTTTTTTCTGGTTTGGATCACGTAGTAATGTGGTACCACACTGAAACGTTCAATTAAACCTGGTTTCGATCAATATTTTAGAGGATAACGCAAGTTAGGCCTGGGATAGGTCTGGGATTTGCCCTCATCAGGCTCATACTTTCGCATTCTTCACATACTCGTTGAACAGATCCTGGGTTATTTTCTGGTTTGGATCACATAGTAATGTGGTACCACACTGAAACAGTCGATTAAACCAGGTTTCGATCAATATTTTAGAGGATAACGCGAGTTAGGTCTGGGATAGGTCTGGGATTTGCCCTCATCAGGCTCATACATTCGTATATTACTCATACTTGATGGCTAGATCCTGGGCTTTTTCTGGATTGGATCACGTAGTAATGCGGTACCACACTGAAACGGTCAATTAAACCTGGTTTTGATCAATATTTTAGAGGATAACGCAAGTTAGGCCTGGGATAGGTCTGGGATTTGCCCTCATCAGGCTCATACTTTCGCATTCTTCACATACTCGTTGAACAGATCCTGGGTTATTTTCTGGTTTGGATCACACAGTAATGTAGTACCACACTGAAACTGTCGATTAAACCAGGTTTCGATCAATATTTTTGAGGATAACGCATGTTAGGTCTAGGTTAGGCCTGGGATTTTCACTTATCAGGCTCATACTTTCGCATATTACACATACTTGATGGCTAGATCCTGGGCTTTCTCTGGATTGGATCACGTAGTAATGTTGGACCACACTGAAACAATCAATTAAACCTGGTTGCGATCAATATTTTAGAGGATAACGCATGTTAGGTCTAGGTTAGGCCTGGGATTTTCACTCATCAGACTCATTCTTTCGCATTCTTCACATACTTGTTGAACGGATCCTGGGTTTTTTCTGGTTTGGATCACGTAGTAATGAGGCACCACACCGAAACGGTCAATTAAACCTGGTTTCGATCAATATTTTAGAGGATAACGCAAGTTAGGCCTGGGATAGGTCTGGGATTTGCCCTCATCAGGCTCATACTTTCGCATTCTTCACATACTTGTTGAACTGATCCTGGGTTTTTTCTGGTTTGGATCACGTAGTAATGTGGTACCACACTGAAACGGTCAATTAAACCTGGTTTCGATCAATATTTTACAGGATAACGCAAGTTAGGTCTGGGATAGGTCTGGGATTTGACCTCATCAGACTCACACTTTCGCACACTTCACATACTCGTTGAACAGATCCTGGGTTATTTTCTGGTTTGGATCACATAGTAATGTGGTACCACACTGAAACAGTCGATTAAACCAGGTTTCGATCAATATTTTAGAGGATAACGCAAGTTAGGTCTGGGATAGGTCTGGGATTTGACCTCATCAGACTCATACTTTCGCATTCTTCACATACTTGTTGAACGGATCCTGGGTATATTCTGGTTTGGATCACGTAGTAATGTGGGACCACACTGAAACAGTCAATTAAACCTGGTTTCGATCAATATTTTAGAGAATAATTCATGTTAGGTCTAGTTTAGGTCCGGGATTTACTCTCATCAGGCTCATTCTTTCGCATATTACTCATACTTGATGGCTAGATCCTGGGCTTTTTCTGGATTGGATCACGTAGTAATGTGGGACCACACTGAAACAATCAATTAAACCTGGTCTTGATAAATATTTTGGAGGACAGCGCATGTTAGGTCTGGGATAGGTCTGGGATTTGCCCTCATCAGACTCATACTTTCGCACACTTCACATACTCGTTGAACAGATCCTGGGTTATTTTCTGGTTTGGATCACATAGTAATGTGGTACCACACTGAAATAGTCGATTAAACCAGGTTTCGATCAATACTTTTGAGGATAACGCATGTTAGGTCTGGGATAGGTCTGGGATTTGCCCTCATCAGGCTCATACTTTCGCATTCTTCACATACTTGTTGAACTGATCCTGGGTTTTTTCTGGTTTGGATCACGTAGTAATGTGGTACCACACTGAAACGGTCAATTAAACCTGGTTTCGATCAATATTTTACAGGATAACGCAAGTTAGGTCTGGGATAGGTCTGGGATTTGACCTCATCAGACTCACACTTTCGCACACTTCACATACTCGTTGAACAGATCCTGGGTTATTTTCTGGTTTGGATCACATAGTAATGTGGTACCACACTGAAACAGTCGATTAAACCAGGTTTCGATCAATATTTTAGAGGATAACGCAAGTTAGGTCTGGGATAGGTCTGGGATTTGACCTCATCAGACTCATACTTTCGCATTCTTCACATACTTGTTGAACGGATCCTGGGTATATTCTGGTTTGGATCACGTAGTAATGTGGGACCACACTGAAACAGTCAATTAAACCTGGTTTCGATCAATATTTTAGAGAATAATTCATGTTAGGTCTAGTTTAGGTCCGGGATTTACTCTCATCAGGCTCATTCTTTCGCATATTACTCATACTTGATGGCTAGATCCTGGGCTTTTTCTGGATTGGATCACGTAGTAATGTGGGACCACACTGAAACAATCAATTAAACCTGGTCTTGATAAATATTTTGGAGGACAGCGCATGTTAGGTCTGGGATAGGTCTGGGATTTGCCCTCATCAGACTCATACTTTCGCACACTTCACATACTCGTTGAACAGATCCTGGGTTATTTTCTGGTTTGGATCACATAGTAATGTGGTACCACACTGAAATAGTCGATTAAACCAGGTTTCGATCAATACTTTTGAGGATAACGCATGTTAGGTCTGGGTTAGGTCTAGGATTTGCTCTCGTCAGGCTCATACTTTCGCATATTTCTCATACTTCAAGGCTAGATCCTGGGCTATTTCTGGATTGGATCACGTAGTAATGTGGTACCACACTGAAACATTCAATTAAACCTGGTCTTGATAAATATTTTAGAGGATAACGCATGTTAGGTTTGGGTTAGGTCTAGGATTTGCCCTCATCAGGCTCATACTTTCGCATATTTCTCATACTTCATGGCTAGATCCTGGGTTTTTTCTGGTTTGGATCACGTAGTAATGTGGTACCACACTGAAACAGTCAATTAAACCTGGTTTCGCTCAACATTTTAGAAGATAACGCATGTTAGGCCTAGGTTTGGCCTGGGATCTGCCCTCACCAGGTTCATATCTTCGCGTTCTTCACATACTTGTTGAACAGATCCTGGGTTTTTTCTGGTTTGGATCACGTAGTAGTGTGGTACCACACTGAAACGGTCCATTAAAGCTGGTTTGGATCAATATTTTAGAGGATAACGCATGTTAGGTCTAGGTTAGGTCTATGATTTTCACTCATCAGACTCATACTTTCGCATTCTTCACATACTTGTTGAACGGATCCTGGGTTTTTTCTGGTTTGGATCACGTAGTAATGTGGGACCACACTGAAACAGTCCATTAAACCTGGTTTCGATCAATATTTTAGAGGATAACGCAAGTTAGGTCTGGGATAGGTCTGGGATTCGCCCTCATCAGGCTCATACTTTCGCATATTTCTCATACTTGATGGCTAGATCCTGGGTTTTTTCCGGTTTGGGTCACGAAGTAGTGTGGTACCACACTGAAACAGTCGATTAAACCTGGTTTCGAACAATATTTTTTAGGATAACGCACGTTAGGTCTAGGTTAGGCCGGGGATTTTCACTCATCAGACTCTTACTTTCGCATTCTTCACATACTTGTTGAACGGATCCTGGGTTTTTACTGGATTGTATCACGTAGTAATGAAGTACGACACTGAAACAGTCAATTAAACCTGGTTTCCATCAATGTTTTGTAGGATAATGCATGTTAGGTCTGGGTTTGGCCTGGGATTTTCACTCATCAGACTCATACTTTCGCATACTTCACATACTTGTTGAACGGATCCTGGGTTTTTTCTGGTTTGGATCACGTAGTAATATGGGACCACACTGAAACAATCAATTAAACCTGGTCTTGATAAATATTTTAGAGGATAACGCATGTTAGGTCTGGGTTAGGTCTAGGATTTGAACTCGTCAAGCTCAAACTTTCGCATATTTCTCATACTTCATGGCTGGATCCTGGGCTATTGCTGGATTGGATCACGCAGTAATGTGGTACCACACTGAAACAGTCAATTAAACCTGGTTTCGATGAATATTTTAGAGAATAATTCATGTTAGGTCTGGGTTAGGTCTGGGATTTGCTCTCATCAGGCTCATTCTTTCTCATATCTCTTGTACTTGATGGCCAGATCCTGGGCTTTTTCTGGATTGCACCACGTAGTAATGAAGTACAACACTGAAACAGTCAATTAAATCTGGTTTCGATCAATATTTTAGAGAATAATTCATGTTGGGTCTAGGTTAGGCCTGGGATTTGCCCTCATCAGGCTCATACTTTCGCATATTTCTCATACTTCATGGCTAGATCCTGGGCTGTTTCTGGATTGTATCACATAGTAATGTGGCACCACGCTGAAACAGTCGATTAAACCTGGTTTCCATCAATATTTTAGAGGACAACGCATGTTAGGTCTAGGTTAGGCCTGGTATTTGCCCTCATCAGGGTCATACTTTCGCAGTTTTAACATACATGTTGACCTGATCGAGGGTTTCTTCTGCTTTGGATCACGTAGTAAAGTGGTACCACACTGAAACAGTCCATTAAACCTGGTTTGGATCAATATTTTAGAGGATAACGCATGTTAGGTCTAGGTTAGCCCTGGGATTTTCACTCATCAGACCCATACTTTCGCATTCTTCACATACTTGTTGAACGGATCCTGGGTTTTTTCTGGTTTGGATCACGTAGTAGTGTGGTACCACACTGAAACAGTCAATTAAATCTGGTTTCGATCAATATTTTAGAGAATAATTCATGTTAGGTCTAGGTTAGGTCTGGGATTTGCTCTCATCAGGCTCATACTTTCGCACACTTCACATACTCGTTTGACAGATCCTGTGTTATTTTCTGGTTTGGATCGCATAGTAATGTGGTACCACACTGAAACAGTCGATTAAACCAGGTTTCGATCAATATTTTTGAGGATAACGCATGTTAGGTCTAGGTTAGGCCTGGGATTTTCACTCATCAGACTCATACTTTCGCATTATTCACATACTTGTTGAACGGATCCTGGGTTTTTTCTGGTTTGGATCACGTAGTAATGTGGGACCACACTGAAACAGTCAATTAAACCTGGTTTCGATCAATATATTAGAGAATAATTCATGTTAGGTCTAGGTTAGGTCTGGGATTTACTCTCATCAGGCTCATTCTTTCGCATATTTCTCATACTTGATGGCTAGATCCTGGGCTTTTTCTGGATTGCATCACGTAGTAATGAAGTACAACACTGAAACAGTCAATTAAACCTGGTTTCCATCAATATCTTAGAGGACAACGCAAGTTAGGTCTGGGATAGGTCTGGGATTTGCCCACATCAGGCTCATACTTTCGCGTTTTTCACATACTTGTTGAACAGATCCTGGCTTTTTTCTGGTTTGGATCACGTAGTAGTGTGGTACCACACTGAAACAGTCCATTAAACCTGGTTTGGATCAACATTTTAGAGGATAACGCATGTTAGGTCTAGGTTAGGTCTGGGATTTTCACTCATCAGACTCATACTTTCGCATTCTTCACATACTTGTTGAACGGATCCTGGGTTTTTTCTGGTTTGGATCACGTAGTAATGTGGGACTACACTGAAACAATCAATTAAACCTGGTCTTGATAAATATTTTAGAGGATAACGCATATTAGGTCTGGGATAGGTCTGGGATTTGCCCTCATCAGACTCATACTTTCGCACACTTCACATACTTGTTGAACAGATACAGGGTTTTTTCTAGTTTGGTTCACGTAGTAATGTGGTACCACACTGAAACATTCAATTAATCCTGGCCTTGATAAATATTTTAGAGGATAACTCATGTTAGGTTTGGGTTAGGTCTTGGATTTGCCCTCATCAGGCTCATACTTTCGCATATTTCTCATACTTCATGGCTAGATTCTGGGCTGTTTCTGGATTGTATCACGTAGTAATGTGGTACCACGCTGAAACAGTCAATTAAACCTGGTTTCGATCAATATTTTAGAGGATAACGCAAGTTAGGTCTGGCATAGGTCTGGGATTTGCCCTCATCAGGCTCATACTTTCGCGTTTTTCAGATACTTGTTGAACTGATCCTGGGCTCTTTCTGGTTTGGATCACGTAGTAATGTGGTACCACACTGAAACAGTCAATTAAACCTGGTCTTGATAAATATTTTAGAGGATAACGCATGTTAGGTCTGGGATAGGTCTGGGATTGGCCCTCATCAGACTCATACTTTCGCACACTTCACATACTCGTTGAGCAGATCCTGGGTTATTTTCTGGTTTGGATCACATAGTAATGTGGTACCACACTGAAACAGTCGATTAATCCAGGTTTCGATAAATATTTTTGAGGATAACGCATGTTAGGTCTAGGTTAGGCCTGGGATTTTCACTTATCAGACTCATACTTTCGCATTCTTCTCATACTTGTTGAACGGATCCTGGGTTTTTTCTGGTTTGGATCACGTAGTAATGTGGTACCACACTGAAACAGTCAATTAAACCTAGTTTTGATCAATATTTTAGAGAATAATTCATGTTAGGTCTAGGTTAGGTCTGGGATTTTCACTCATCAGGCTCATTCTTTCGCATATTTCTCATACTTGATGGCTAGATCCTGGGCTTTTTCTGGATTGCTTCACGTAGTAATGAAGTACAACACTGAAACAGTCAATTAAACCTGGTTTCCATCAATATCTTAGAGGACAACGCAAGTTAGGTCTGGGATAGGTCTGGGATTTGCCCACATCAGGCTCATACTTTCGCGTTTTTCACATACTTGTTGAACAGATCCTGGCTTTTTTCTGGTTTGGATCACGTAGTAGTGTGGTACCACACTGAAACAGTCCATTATACCTGGTTTGGATCAACATTTTAGAGGATAACGCATGTTAGGTCTAGGTTAGGTCTGGGATTTTCACTCATCAGACTCATACTTTCGCATTCTTCACATACTTGTTGAACGGATCCTGGGTTTTTTCTGGTTTGGATCACGTAGTAATGTGGGACCACACTGAAACAGTCAATTAAACCTGGTTTCGATCAATATATTAGAGAATAATTCATGTTAGGTCTAGGTTAGGTCTGGGATTTACTCTCATCAGGCTCATTCTTTCGCATATTTCTCATACTTGATGGCTAGATCCTGGGCTTTTTCTGGATTGCATCACGTAGTAATGAAGTACAACACTGAAACAGTCAATTAAACCTGGTTTCCATCAATATCTTAGAGGACAACGCAAGTTAGGTCTGGGATAGGTCTGGGATTTGCCCACATCAGGCTCATACTTTCGCGTTTTTCACATACTTGTTGAACAGATCCTGGCTTTTTTCTGGTTTGGATCACGTAGTAGTGTGGTACCACACTGAAACAGTCCATTAAACCTGGTTTGGATCAACATTTTAGAGGATAACGCATGTTAGGTCTAGGTTAGGTCTGGGATTTTCACTCATCAGACTCATACTTTCGCATTCTTCACATACTTGTTGAACGGATCCTGGGTATATTCTGGTTTGGATCACGTAGTAATGTGGGACCACACTGAAACAGTCAATTAAACCTGGTTTCGATCAATATTTTAGAGAATAATTCATGTTAGGTCTAGTTTAGGTCCGGGATTTACTCTCATCAGGCTCATTCTTTCGCATATTACTCATACTTGATGGCTAGATCCTGGGCTTTTTCTGGATTGGATCACGTAGTAATGTGGGACCACACTGAAACAATCAATTAAACCTGGTCTTGATAAATATTTTGGAGGACAGCGCATGTTAGGTCTGGGATAGGTCTGGGATTTGCCCTCATCAGACTCATACTTTCGCACACTTCACATACTCGTTGAACAGATCCTGGGTTATTTTCTGGTTTGGATCACATAGTAATGTGGTACCACACTGAAATAGTCGATTAAACCAGGTTTCGATCAATACTTTTGAGGATAACGCATGTTAGGTCTGGGATAGGTCTGGGATTTGCCCTCATCAGGCTCATACTTTCGCATTCTTCACATACTTGTTGAACTGATCCTGGGTTTTTTCTGGTTTGGATCACGTAGTAATGTGGTACCACACTGAAACGGTCAATTAAACCTGGTTTCGATCAATATTTTACAGGATAACGCAAGTTAGGTCTGGGATAGGTCTGGGATTTGACCTCATCAGACTCACACTTTCGCACACTTCACATACTCGTTGAACAGATCCTGGGTTATTTTCTGGTTTGGATCACATAGTAATGTGGTACCACACTGAAACAGTCGATTAAACCAGGTTTCGATCAATATTTTAGAGGATAACGCAAGTTAGGTCTGGGATAGGTCTGGGATTTGACCTCATCAGACTCATACTTTCGCATTCTTCACATACTTGTTGAACGGATCCTGGGTATATTCTGGTTTGGATCACGTAGTAATGTGGGACCACACTGAAACAGTCAATTAAACCTGGTTTCGATCAATATTTTAGAGAATAATTCATGTTAGGTCTAGTTTAGGTCCGGGATTTACTCTCATCAGGCTCATTCTTTCGCATATTACTCATACTTGATGGCTAGATCCTGGGCTTTTTCTGGATTGGATCACGTAGTAATGTGGGACCACACTGAAACAATCAATTAAACCTGGTCTTGATAAATATTTTGGAGGACAGCGCATGTTAGGTCTGGGATAGGTCTGGGATTTGCCCTCATCAGACTCATACTTTCGCACACTTCACATACTCGTTGAACAGATCCTGGGTTATTTTCTGGTTTGGATCACATAGTAATGTGGTACCACACTGAAATAGTCGATTAAACCAGGTTTCGATCAATACTTTTGAGGATAACGCATGTTAGGTCTGGGTTAGGTCTAGGATTTGCTCTCGTCAGGCTCATACTTTCGCATATTTCTCATACTTCAAGGCTAGATCCTGGGCTATTTCTGGATTGGATCACGTAGTAATGTGGTACCACACTGAAACATTCAATTAAACCTGGTCTTGATAAATATTTTAGAGGATAACGCATGTTAGGTTTGGGTTAGGTCTAGGATTTGCCCTCATCAGGCTCATACTTTCGCATATTTCTCATACTTCATGGCTAGATCCTGGGTTTTTTCTGGTTTGGATCACGTAGTAATGTGGTACCACACTGAAACAGTCAATTAAACCTGGTTTCGCTCAACATTTTAGAAGATAACGCATGTTAGGCCTAGGTTTGGCCTGGGATCTGCCCTCACCAGGTTCATATCTTCGCGTTCTTCACATACTTGTTGAACAGATCCTGGGTTTTTTCTGGTTTGGATCACGTAGTAGTGTGGTACCACACTGAAACGGTCCATTAAAGCTGGTTTGGATCAATATTTTAGAGGATAACGCATGTTAGGTCTAGGTTAGGTCTATGATTTTCACTCATCAGACTCATACTTTCGCATTCTTCACATACTTGTTGAACGGATCCTGGGTTTTTTCTGGTTTGGATCACGTAGTAATGTGGGACCACACTGAAACAGTCCATTAAACCTGGTTTCGATCAATATTTTAGAGGATAACGCAAGTTAGGTCTGGGATAGGTCTGGGATTCGCCCTCATCAGGCTCATACTTTCGCATATTTCTCATACTTGATGGCTAGATCCTGGGTTTTTTCCGGTTTGGGTCACGAAGTAGTGTGGTACCACACTGAAACAGTCGATTAAACCTGGTTTCGAACAATATTTTTTAGGATAACGCACGTTAGGTCTAGGTTAGGCCGGGGATTTTCACTCATCAGACTCTTACTTTCGCATTCTTCACATACTTGTTGAACGGATCCTGGGTTTTTACTGGATTGTATCACGTAGTAATGAAGTACGACACTGAAACAGTCAATTAAACCTGGTTTCCATCAATGTTTTGTAGGATAATGCATGTTAGGTCTGGGTTTGGCCTGGGATTTTCACTCATCAGACTCATACTTTCGCATACTTCACATACTTGTTGAACGGATCCTGGGTTTTTTCTGGTTTGGATCACGTAGTAATATGGGACCACACTGAAACAATCAATTAAACCTGGTCTTGATAAATATTTTAGAGGATAACGCATGTTAGGTCTGGGTTAGGTCTAGGATTTGAACTCGTCAAGCTCAAACTTTCGCATATTTCTCATACTTCATGGCTGGATCCTGGGCTATTGCTGGATTGGATCACGCAGTAATGTGGTACCACACTGAAACAGTCAATTAAACCTGGTTTCGATGAATATTTTAGAGAATAATTCATGTTAGGTCTGGGTTAGGTCTGGGATTTGCTCTCATCAGGCTCATTCTTTCTCATATCTCTTGTACTTGATGGCCAGATCCTGGGCTTTTTCTGGATTGCACCACGTAGTAATGAAGTACAACACTGAAACAGTCAATTAAATCTGGTTTCGATCAATATTTTAGAGAATAATTCATGTTGGGTCTAGGTTAGGCCTGGGATTTGCCCTCATCAGGCTCATACTTTCGCATATTTCTCATACTTCATGGCTAGATCCTGGGCTGTTTCTGGATTGTATCACATAGTAATGTGGCACCACGCTGAAACAGTCGATTAAACCTGGTTTCCATCAATATTTTAGAGGACAACGCATGTTAGGTCTAGGTTAGGCCTGGTATTTGCCCTCATCAGGGTCATACTTTCGCAGTTTTAACATACATGTTGACCTGATCGAGGGTTTCTTCTGCTTTGGATCACGTAGTAAAGTGGTACCACACTGAAACAGTCCATTAAACCTGGTTTGGATCAATATTTTAGAGGATAACGCATGTTAGGTCTAGGTTAGCCCTGGGATTTTCACTCATCAGACCCATACTTTCGCATTCTTCACATACTTGTTGAACGGATCCTGGGTTTTTTCTGGTTTGGATCACGTAGTAGTGTGGTACCACACTGAAACAGTCAATTAAATCTGGTTTCGATCAATATTTTAGAGAATAATTCATGTTAGGTCTAGGTTAGGTCTGGGATTTGCTCTCATCAGGCTCATACTTTCGCACACTTCACATACTCGTTTGACAGATCCTGTGTTATTTTCTGGTTTGGATCGCATAGTAATGTGGTACCACACTGAAACAGTCGATTAAACCAGGTTTCGATCAATATTTTTGAGGATAACGCATGTTAGGTCTAGGTTAGGCCTGGGATTTTCACTCATCAGACTCATACTTTCGCATTATTCACATACTTGTTGAACGGATCCTGGGTTTTTTCTGGTTTGGATCACGTAGTAATGTGGGACCACACTGAAACAGTCAATTAAACCTGGTTTCGATCAATATATTAGAGAATAATTCATGTTAGGTCTAGGTTAGGTCTGGGATTTACTCTCATCAGGCTCATTCTTTCGCATATTTCTCATACTTGATGGCTAGATCCTGGGCTTTTTCTGGATTGCATCACGTAGTAATGAAGTACAACACTGAAACAGTCAATTAAACCTGGTTTCCATCAATATCTTAGAGGACAACGCAAGTTAGGTCTGGGATAGGTCTGGGATTTGCCCACATCAGGCTCATACTTTCGCGTTTTTCACATACTTGTTGAACAGATCCTGGCTTTTTTCTGGTTTGGATCACGTAGTAGTGTGGTACCACACTGAAACAGTCCATTAAACCTGGTTTGGATCAACATTTTAGAGGATAACGCATGTTAGGTCTAGGTTAGGTCTGGGATTTTCACTCATCAGACTCATACTTTCGCATTCTTCACATACTTGTTGAACGGATCCTGGGTTTTTTCTGGTTTGGATCACGTAGTAATGTGGGACTACACTGAAACAATCAATTAAACCTGGTCTTGATAAATATTTTAGAGGATAACGCATATTAGGTCTGGGATAGGTCTGGGATTTGCCCTCATCAGACTCATACTTTCGCACACTTCACATACTTGTTGAACAGATACAGGGTTTTTTCTAGTTTGGTTCACGTAGTAATGTGGTACCACACTGAAACATTCAATTAATCCTGGCCTTGATAAATATTTTAGAGGATAACTCATGTTAGGTTTGGGTTAGGTCTTGGATTTGCCCTCATCAGGCTCATACTTTCGCATATTTCTCATACTTCATGGCTAGATTCTGGGCTGTTTCTGGATTGTATCACGTAGTAATGTGGTACCACGCTGAAACAGTCAATTAAACCTGGTTTCGATCAATATTTTAGAGGATAACGCAAGTTAGGTCTGGCATAGGTCTGGGATTTGCCCTCATCAGGCTCATACTTTCGCGTTTTTCAGATACTTGTTGAACTGATCCTGGGCTCTTTCTGGTTTGGATCACGTAGTAATGTGGTACCACACTGAAACAGTCAATTAAACCTGGTCTTGATAAATATTTTAGAGGATAACGCATGTTAGGTCTGGGATAGGTCTGGGATTGGCCCTCATCAGACTCATACTTTCGCACACTTCACATACTCGTTGAGCAGATCCTGGGTTATTTTCTGGTTTGGATCACATAGTAATGTGGTACCACACTGAAACAGTCGATTAATCCAGGTTTCGATAAATATTTTTGAGGATAACGCATGTTAGGTCTAGGTTAGGCCTGGGATTTTCACTTATCAGACTCATACTTTCGCATTCTTCTCATACTTGTTGAACGGATCCTGGGTTTTTTCTGGTTTGGATCACGTAGTAATGTGGTACCACACTGAAACAGTCAATTAAACCTAGTTTTGATCAATATTTTAGAGAATAATTCATGTTAGGTCTAGGTTAGGTCTGGGATTTTCACTCATCAGGCTCATTCTTTCGCATATTTCTCATACTTGATGGCTAGATCCTGGGCTTTTTCTGGATTGCTTCACGTAGTAATGAAGTACAACACTGAAACAGTCAATTAAACCTGGTTTCCATCAATATCTTAGAGGACAACGCAAGTTAGGTCTGGGATAGGTCTGGGATTTGCCCACATCAGGCTCATACTTTCGCGTTTTTCACATACTTGTTGAACAGATCCTGGCTTTTTTCTGGTTTGGATCACGTAGTAGTGTGGTACCACACTGAAACAGTCCATTATACCTGGTTTGGATCAACATTTTAGAGGATAACGCATGTTAGGTCTAGGTTAGGTCTGGGATTTTCACTCATCAGACTCATACTTTCGCATTCTTCACATACTTGTTGAACGGATCCTGGGTTTTTTCTGGTTTGGATCACGTAGTAATGTGGGACCACACTGAAACAATCAATTAATCCTGGTCTTGATAAATATTTTAGAGGATAACGCATGTTAGGTCTGGGATAGGTCTGGGATTTGCCCTCATCAGACTCATACTTTCGCACACTTCACATACTTGTTGAACAGATACAGGGTTTTTTTCTGGTTTGGTTCACGTAGTAATGTGGTACCACACTGAAACATTCAATTAATCCTGGCCTTGATAAATATTTTAGAGGATAACTCATGTTAGGTTTGGGTTAGGTCTTGGATTTGCCCTCATCAGGCTCATACTTTCGCGTTTTTCACATACTTGTTGAACTGATCCTGGGCTTTTTCTGGTTTGGATCACGTAGTAATGTGGTACCACACTGAAACAGTCAATTAAACCTGGTCTTGATAAATATTTTAGAGGATAACGCATGTTAGGTCTGGGATAGGTCTGGGATTTGCCCTCATCAGACTCATACTTTCGCACACTTCACATACTCGTTGAGCAGATCCTGGGTTATTTTCTGGTTTGGATCACATAGTAATGTGGTACCACACTGAAACAGTCGATTAATCCAGGTTTCGATCAATATTTTTGAGGATAATTCATGTTAGGTCTAGGTTAGGTCTGGGATTTTCACACATCAGGCTCATTCTTTCGCATATTTCTCATACTTGATGGCTAGATCCTGGGCTTTTTCTGGATTGTATCACGTAGTAATGTGGTACCACGCTGAAACAGTCAATTAAACCTGGTTTCCATCAATATCTTAGAGGGCAACGCAAGTTAGGTCTGGGATAGGTCTGGTATTTGCCCGCATCAGGCTCATACTTTCGTGTTTTTCACATACTCGTTGAACAGATCCTGGGTTATTTTCTGGTTTGGATAGCATAGTAATGTGGTACCACACTGAAACAGTCGATTAAACCAGGTTTCGATCAATATTTTTGAGGATAACGCATGTTAGGTCTAGGTTAGGCCTGGGATTTTCACTCATCAGACTCATACTTTCGCATTCTTCTCATACTTGTTGAACGGATCCTGGGTTTTTGCTGGTTTGGATCACGTAGTAATGTGGGACCACACAGAAACAATCAATTAAACCTGGTCTTGATAAATATTTTAGAGGATAACGCATGTTAGGTCTGGGTTAGGTTTAGGATTTGCCCTCGTCAGGCTCATACTTTCGCATATTTCTCATACTTCATGGCTAGATCCTGGGCTATTTCTGGATTGTATCACGTAGTAATGTGGTACCACACAGAAACAGTCAATTAAACCTGGTTTCGATCAATATTTTAGAGGATAACGCAAGTTAGGTCAGGGATAGGTCTGGGATTTTCCCTCATCAGGCTCATACTTTCGCGTTTTTCACATACTTGTTGAACAGATCCTGGGTTTTTTCTGGATTGGGTCCCGTAGTAGTGTGGTACCACACTGAAACAGTCGATTAAACCTGGTTTCGATCAATATTTTTGAGGATAACGCATGTTAGGTCTAGGTTAGGCCGGGGATTTTCACTCATCAGACTCATACTTTCGCATTCTTCTCATACTTGTTGAACGGATCCTGGGTTTTTGCTGGTTTGGATCACGCAGTAATGTGGGACCACACAGAAACAGTCAATTAATCCTGGCCTTGATAAATATTTTAGAGGATAACTCATGTTAGGTTTGGGTTAGGTCTTGGATTTGCCCTCATCAGGCTCATACTTTCGCGTTTTTCACATACTTGTTGAACTGATCCTGGGCTTTTTCTGGTTTGGATCACGTAGTAATGTGGTACCACACTGAAACAGTCAATTAAACCTGGTCTTGATAAATATTTTAGAGGATAACGCATGTTAGGTCTGGGATAGGTCTGGGATTTGCCCCCATCAGACTCATACTTTCGCACACTTCACATACTCGTTGAACAGATCCTGGGTTATTTTCTGGTTTGGATCGCATAGTAATGTGGTACCACACTGAAACAGTCGATTAAACCAGGTTTCGATCAATATTTTTGAGGATAACGCATGTTAGGTCTAGGTTAGGCCTGGGATTTTCACTCATCAGACTCATACTTTCGCATTCTTCTCATACTTGTTGAACGGATCCTGGGTTTTTTCTGGTTTGGATCACGTAGTAATGTGGTACCACACTGAAACAGTCAATTAAACCTGGTTTTGATCAATATTTTAGAGAATAATTCATGTTAGGTCTAGGTTAGGTCTGGGATTTGCTCTCATCAGGCTCATTCTTTCGCATATTTCTCATACTTGATGGCTAGATCCTGGCCTTTTTCTGGATTGCATCACGTAGTAATGAAGTACAACACTGAAACAGTCAATTAAACCTGGATTCCATCAATATCTTAGAGGACAACGCAAGTTAGGTCTGGGATAGGTCTGGGATTTGCCCACATCAGGCTCATACTTTCGCGTTTTTCACATACTCGTTGAACAGCTCCTGGGTTATCTCCTGGTTTGGATCGCATAGTAATGTGGTACCACACTGAAACAGTCGATTAAACCAGGTTTCGATCAATATTTTTGAGGATAACGCATGTTAGGTCTAGGTTAGGCCTGGGATTTTCACTCATCAGACTCATACTTTCGCATTCTTCTCATACTTGTTGAACGGATCCTGGGTTTTTTCTGGATTGGGTCACGTAGTAGTGCGGTACCACACTGAAACAGTCGATTAAACCTGGTTTCGATCAATATTTTTGAGGATAACGCAAGTTAGGTCTGGGATAGGTCTGGGATTTGCCCTCATCAGACTCATACTTTCGCATATTTCTCATACTGGATGGCTAGATCCTGGGCTTTTTGTGGATTGCATCACGTAGTAATGAAGTACAACACTGAAACAGTCAATTAAACCTGGTTTCCATCAATATCTTAGAGGACAACGCAAGTTAGGTCTGGGATAGGTCTGGGATTTGCCCACATCAGGCTCATACCTTCGCGTTTTTCACATACTTGTTGAACAGATCCTGGGTTTTTTCAGGTTTGGATCACGTAGTAGTGTGGTACCACACTGAAACAGTCCATTAAACCTGGTTTGGATCAACATTTTAGAGGATAACGCATGTTAGGTCTCGGTTAGGTCAGGGATTTTCACTCATCAGACTCATACTTTCGCATTCTTCACATTCTTGTTGAACGGATCCTGGGTTTTTTCTGGTTTGGATCACGTAATAATGTGGGACCACACTGAAACAATCAATTAAACCTGGTCTTGATAAATATTTTAGAGGATAACGCATGTTAGGTCTGGGATAGGTCTGGGATTTGCCCTCATCAGACTCATACTTTCGCACACTTCACATACTTGTTGAACGGATACAGGTTTTTTTCTGGTTTGGTTCACGTAGTAATGTGGTACCACACTGAAACATTCAATTAAACCTGGTCTTGATAAATATTTTAGAGGATAACTCATGTTAGGTTTGGGTTAGGTCTTGGATTCGCCCTCATCAGGCTCATACTTTCGCATATTTCTCATACTTGTTGAACTGATCCTGGGCTTTTTCTGGTTTGGATCACTTAGTAATGTGGTACCACACTGAAACAGTCAATTAAACCTGGTTTCGATCAATATTTTAGAGAATAATTCATGTTAGGTCTAGGTTAGGTCTGGGATTTGCTCTCATCAGGCTCATACTTTCGCAACACTTCAGATACTCGTTTGGCAGATCCTGTGTTATTTTCTGGTTTGGATCGCATAGTAATGTGGTACCACACTGAAACAGTCGATTAAGCCAGGTTTCGATCAATATTTTTGAGGATAACGCATGTTAGGTCTAGGTTAGGCCTGGGATTTTCACTCATCAGACTCATACTTTCGCATTCTTCACATACTTGTTGAACGGATCCTGGGTTGTTTCTGGTTTGGATCACGTAGTAATGTGGGACCACACTGAAACAGTCGATTAAACCTGGTTTCGATCAATATTTTTGAGGATAACGCAAGTTAGGTCTGGGATAGGTCTGGGATTTTCCCTCATCAGGCTCATACTTTCGCACACTTCACATACTCGTTGAACAGATCCTGGGTTATTTTCTGGTTTGGATCGCATAGTAATGTGGTACCACACTGAAACAGTCGATTAAACCAGGTTTCGATCAATATTTTTGAGGATAACGCATGTTAGGTCTAGGTTAGGCCTGGGATTTTCACTCATCAGACTCATACTTTCGCATTCTTCTCATACCTGTTGAACGGATCCTGGGTTTTTTCTGGTTTGGATCACGTAGTAATGTGGTACCACACTGAAACAGTCAATTAAACCTGGTTTTGATCAATATTTTAGAGAATAATTCATGTTAGGTCTAGGTTAGGTCTGGGATTTGCTCTCATCAGGCTCATTCTTTCGCATATTTCTCATACTTGATGGCTAGATCCTGGCCTTTTTCTGGATTGCATCACGTAGTAATGAAGTACAACACTGAAACAGTCAATTAAACCTGGATTCCATCAATATCTTAGAGGACAACGCAAGTTAGGTCTGGGATAGGTCTGGGATTTGCCCACATCAGGCTCATACTTTCGCGTTTTTCACATACTCGTTGAACAGCTCCTGGGTTATCTTCTGGTTTGGGTCACGTAGTAGTGTGGTACCACACTGAAACAGTCGATTAAACCTGGTTTGGATGAACATTTTAGAGGATAACGCATGTTAGGTCTAGGTTAGGTCTGGGATTTTCACTCATCAGACTCATGCTTTCGCATTCTTCACATACTTGTTGAACGGATCCTGGGTTTTTTCTGGTTTGGATCACGTAGTAATGTGGGACCACACTGAAACAATCAATTAAACCTGGTCTTGATAAATATTTTAGAGGATAACGCATGTTAGGTCTGGGATAGGTCTGGGATTTGCCCTCATCAGACTCATACTTTCGCATATTTCTCATACTTGATGGCTAGATCCTGGGCTTTTTGTGGATTGCATCACGTAGTAATGAAGTACAACACTGAAACAGTCAATTAAACCTGGTTTCCATCAATATCTTAGAGGACAACGCAAGTTAGGTCTGGGATAGGTCTGGGATTTGCCCACATCAGGCTCATACCTTCGCGTTTTTCACATACTTGTTGAACAGATCCTGGGTTTTTTCTGGTTTGGATCACGTAGTAGTGTGGTACCACACTGAAACAGTCCATTAAACCTGGTTTGGATCAACATTTTAGAGGATAACGCATGTTAGGTCTAGGTTAGGTCAGGGATTTTCACTCATCAGACTCATACTTTCGCATTCTTCACATACTTGTTGAACGGATCCTGGGTTTTTTCTGGTTTGGATCACGTAATAATGTGGGACCACACTGAAACAATCAATTAAACCTGGTCTTGATAAATATTTTAGAGGATAACGCATGTTAGGTCTGAGATAGGTCTGGGATTTGCCCTCATCAGACTCATACTTTCGCACACTTCACATACTCGTTGAACAGATCCTGGGTTATTTTCTGGTTTGGATCGCATAGTAATGTGGTACCACACTGAAACAGTCTTTTAAACCTGGTTTCGATCAATATTTTAGAGAATAATTCATGTTAGGTCTAGGTTAGGTCTGGGATTTGCTCTCATCAGGCTCATACTTTCGCACACTTCAGATACTCGTTTGGCAGATCCTGTGTTATTTTCTGGTTTGGATCGCATAGTAATGTGGTACCACACTGAAACAGTCGATTAAGCCAGGTTTCGATCAATATTTTTGAGGATAACGCATGTTAGGTCTAGGTTTGGCCTGGGATTTTCACTCATCAGACTCATACTTTCGCATTCTTCACATACTTGTTGAACGGATCCTGGGTTGTTTCTGGTTTGGATCACGTAGTAATGTGGGACCACACTGAAACAGTCGATTAAACCTGGTTTCGATCAATATTTTTGAGGATAACGCAAGTTAGGTCTGGGATAGGTCTGGGATTTTCCCTCATCAGGCTCATACTTTCGCACACTTCACATACTCGTTGAACAGATCCTGGGTTATTTTCTGGTTTGGATCGCATAGTAATGTGGTACCACACTGATACAGTCGATTAAACCAGGTTTCGATCAATATTTTTGAGGATAACGCATGTTAGGTCTAGGTTAGGCCTGGGATTTTCACTCATCAGACTCATACTTTCGCATTCTTCTCATACTTGTTGAACGGATCCTGGGTTTTTTCTGGTTTGGATCACGTAGTAATGTGGTACCACACTGAAACAGTCAATTAAACCTGGTTTTGATCAATATTTTAGAGAATAATTCATGTTAGGTCTAGGTTAGGTCTGGGATTTGCTCTCATCAGGCTCATTCTTTCGCATATTTCTCATACTTGATGGCTAGATCCTGGCCTTTTTCTGGATTGCATCACGTAGTAATGAAGTACAACACTGAAACAGTCAATTAAACCTGGATTCCATCAATATCTTAGAGGACAACGCAAGTTAGGTCTGGGATAGGTCTGGGATTTGCCCACATCAGGCTCATACTTTTGCGTTTTTCACATACTCGTTGAACAGCTCCTGGGTTATCTTCTGGTTTGGATCGCATAGTAATGTGGTACCACACTGAAACAGGCGATTAAACCAGGTTTCGATCAATATTTTTGAGGATAACGCATGTTAGGTCTAGGTTAGTCCTGGGATTTTCACTCATCAGACTCATACTTTCGCATTCTTCTCATACTTGTTGAACGGATCCTGGGTTTTTTCTGGATTGGGTCACGTAGTAGTGCGGTACCACACTGAAGCAGTCGATTAAACCTGGTTTCGATCAATATTTTTGAGGATAACGCAAGTTAGGTCTGGGATAGGTCTGGGATTTTCCCTCATCAGGCTCATACTTTCGCGTTTTTCACATACTTGTTGAACATTTCCTGGGTTTTTTCTGGATTGGGTCACGTAGTAGTGTGGTACCACACTGATACAGTCGATTAAACCTGGTTTCGATCAATATTTTTGAGGATAACGCATGTTAGGTCTAGGTTAGGCCGGGGATTTTCACTCATCAGACTCATACTTTCGCATTCTTCACACACTTGTTGAACGGATCCTGGGTTTTTTCTGGTTTGGATCACGCAGTAATGTGGCGCCACACTGAAACGGTCAACTAAACCTGGTTTCGATCAATATATTAGAGAATAATTCATGTTAGGTCTAGGTTAGGTCTAGGTTAGGTCTGGGATTTGCTCTCATCAGGCTCATTCTTTCGCATATTTCTCATACTTGATGGCTAGATCCTGGGCTTTTTCTGGATTGCACCACGTAGTAATGAAGTACAACACTGAAACAGTCAATTAAACCTGGTTTCCATCAATATCTTAGAGGACAACGCAAGTTAGGTCTGGGATAGGTCTGGGATTTGCCCACATCAGACTCATACTTTCGCATTCTTCTCATACTTGTTGAACGGATCCTGGGTTTTTTCTGGATTGGGTCACGTAGTAGTGCGGTACCACACTGAAACAGTCGATTAAACCTGGTTTCGATCAATATTTTTGAGGATAACGCAAGTTAGGTCTGGGATAGGTCTGGGATTTTCCCTCATCAGGCTCATACTTTCGCGTTTTTCACATACTTGTTGAACGGATCCTGGGGTTTTTCTGGTTTGGATCACGTAATAATGTGGGACCACACTGAAACAATCAATTAAACCTGGTCTTGATAAATATTTTAGAGGTTAACGCATGTTAGGTCTGGGATAGGTCTGGGATTTGCCCTCATCAGACTCATACTTTCGCACACTTCACATACTTGTTGAACAGATACAGGGTTTTTTCTGGTTTGGTTCACGTAGTAATGTGGTACCACACTGTAACATTCAATTAAACCTGGTCTTGATAAATATTTTAGCGGATAACTCATGTTAGGTTTGGGTTAGGTCTTGGATTTGCCATCATCAGGCTCATACTTTCGCATATTTCTCAGACTTCATGGCTAGATTCTGGGCTGTTTCTGGATTGTATCACGTAGTAATGTGGTACCACGCTGAAACAGTCAATTAAACCTGGTTTCGATCAATATTTTAGAGGATAACGCAAGTTAGGTCTGGCATAGGTCTGGGATTCGCCCTCATCAGGCTCATACCTTCGCGTTTTTCACATACTTGTTGAACAGATCCTGGGTTTTTTCTGGTTTGGATCACGTAGTAGTGTGGTACCACACTGAAACAGTCCATTAAACCTGGTTTGGATCAACATTTTAGAGGATAACGCATGTTAGGTCTAGGTTAGGTCAGGGATTTTCACTCATCAGACTCATACTTTCGCATTCTTCACACACTTGTTGAACGGATCCTGGGTTTTTTCTGGTTTGGATCACGCAGTAATGTGGGGCCACACTGAAACGGTCAACTAAACCTGGTTTCGATCAATATATTAGAGAATAATTCATGTTAGGTCTAGGTTAGGTCTGGGATTTGCTCTCATCAGGCTCATTCTTTCGCATATTTCTCATACTTGATGGCTAGATCCTGGGCTTTTTCTGGATTGCATCACGTAGTAATGAAGTACAACTCTGAAACAGTCAATTAAACCTGGATTCCATCAATATCTTAGAGGACAACGCAAGTTAGGTCTGGGATAGGTCTGGGATTTGCCCACATCAGGCTCATACTTTCGCGTTTTTCACATACTCGTTGAACAGCTCCTGGGTTATCTTCTGGTTTGGATCGCATAGTAATGTGGTACCACACTGAAACAGTCGATTAAACCAGGTTTCGATGAATATTTTTGAGGATAACGCATGTTAGGTCTAGGTTAGGCCTGGGATTTTCACTCATCAGACTCATACTTTCGCATTCTTCTCATACTTGTTGAACGGATCCTGGATTTTTTCTGGATTGGGTCACGTAGTAGTGCGGTACCACACTGAAACAGTCGATTAAGCCTGGTTTCGATCAATATTTTTGAGGATAACGCAAGTTAGGTCTGGGATAGGTCTGGGATTTTCCCTCATCAGGCTCATACTTTCGGGTTTTTCACATACTTGTTGAACAGATCCTGGGTTTTTTCTGGATTGGGTCACGTAGTAGTGTGGTACCACACTGAAACAGTCGATTAAACCTGATTTCGATCAATATTTTTGAGGATAACGCAAGTTAGGTCTGGGATAGGTCTGGGATTTTCCCTCATCAGGCTCATACTTTCGCGTTTTTCACATACTTGTTGAACAGATCCTGGGTTTTTTCTGGATTGGGTCACGTAGTAGTGTGGTACCACACTGAAACAGTCGATTAAACCTGGTTTCGATCAATATTTTTGAGGATAACGCATGTTAGGTCTAGGTTAGGCCGGGGATTTTCACTCATCAGACTCATACTTTCGCATTCTTCACATACTTGTTGAACGGATCCTGGGTTTTTTCTGGTTTGGATCACGTAGTAATGTGGGACCACACTGAAACAGTCAATTAAACCTGGTTTCGATCAATATATTAGAGAATAATTCATGTTAGGTCTAGGTTAGGTCTGGGATTTGCTCTCATCAGGCTCATACTTTCGCATATTTCTCATACTTCATGGCTAGATCGTGGGCTATTTCTGGATTGTATCACGTAGTAATGTGGTACCACACAGAAACAGTCAATTAAACCTGGTTTCGATCAATATTTTAGACGATAACGCAAGTTAGGTCTGGGATAGGTCTGGGATTTGCCCACATCGGGCTCATACTTTCGTGTTTTTCACATACTCGTTGAACAGATCCTGGGTTATTTTCTGGTTTGGATCGCATAGTAATGTGGTACCACACTGAAAAAATCGATTAAACCAGGTTTCGATCAATATTTTTGAGAATAACGCATGTTAGGTCTAGGTTAGGCCTGCTATTTTCACTCATCAGACTCATACTTTCGCATTCTTCTCATACTTGTTGAACGGATCCTGGGTTTTTTCTGGTTTGGATCACGTAGTAATGTGGGACCACACTGAAACAGTCAATTAAACCTGGTTTCGATCAATATTTTAGAGAATAATTCATGTTAGGTCTAGGTTAGGTCCGGGATTTACTCTCATCAGGCTCATTCTTTCGCATATTACTCATACTTGATGGCTAGTTCCTGGGCTTTTTCTGGATTGGATCACGTAGTAATGTGGGACCACACTGAAACAATCAATTAAACCTGGTCTTGATAAATATTTTAGAGGATAGCGCACGTTAGGTCTGGGATAGGTCTGGGATTTGACCTCATCAGACTCATACTTTCGCACACTTCACATACTCCTTGAACAGATCCTGGGTTATTTTCTGGTTTGGATCACGAAGTAATTTGGGACCACACAGAAACAATCAATTAAACCTGGTCTTGATAAATATTTTAGAGGATAACGCATGTTAGGTCTGGGTTAGGTCTAGGATTTGCCCTCGTCAGGCTCATACTTTCGCATAGTACACATACTTTTTTTTTTTTTTTTTTTTTTTTTTTTTTTTTTTGTCGTGGGGAAAATCTTCGAAAGACTCCCTCCCACCTCCTTGGGGAGAGGTGGGAGGGGTGTGTGGGATTCCCCGCGCCCGTACAACGACAGGCGCGGGACCTACCCACTAAAGACCCCACGGTGACCCTTCGGCACACTTTGGGAGGATACCGGGAATCGCTCGAAGCATTCTTCCGGTATCCTCCCCGTGCCCGCGCTTTCGCGCCCATCCCCCGGGGGGACAATCGGTCCCCCCAGTAGACACACTGCCTCATAGCGGCGGGACGGGGCCACTCCATCCCGCCGCTATCCGTCCCGGGGCCGCGTTTAGTGGCGGCTGCGAGCCCCAACTCGCAACCGCCCGCGACCCCGTTTCCACCCCTCGGCGGCCGGGCGTTCATGGCCGCACCAGACCGCCGAGGGTGCCTCCCCTTGCGTCGGACCGGTAGGGGGGGGCACTCCTACCCCCAACCGGTCCGACACGGCGCCGCCTGGCGGGAGGAGGGTCCCCTCAGGACCCCACTCCCAGCCTAGGTCATCCGCCACGCCGAGGCGGCCGCCCGCGACGCCTCGCGACCGGGCGACGACCTCGGGCCACCGCACGAGCGCGAGCTTCTGCGCGCCGCTGAAGCTCGCGCTCCCTCCCCGCGGCCTCCTTCTGCAACATTACGTTCTCGCAGAAGGAGGCCACGGCCCTCCACTTCTCCTCGCTGCCGAGCATGGCGCGCACCACGCCCGGCAGCGAGACATCCCGCCCGACGACGCCGACCAGGACACGGCGCTCCCCCTCCCACGCGGGGCATACCTCCAGGGTATGATCCGCCGTGTCCTGCTCAGCGTCGCAGTGGCAGCAACGCCCCGTCGGCTCCTTCCCTATCCGGCACAGGTATCTTCCGAAGCTGCCATGCCCGGAAAATACCTGTGCCAGCCGGTAGGTGAGGCTGCCATGGCCTCTGTCCAGCCACTCCTTCAGGAGTGGCCGAACAGCCCCGACAGTCCGGTGCCCCGCGGTTGGCAGAGCCAGCCGCTCCTGCCACGCGAGCAACACGGACTGCCGGGCCTGGCGCTTCAAATCGCCCCAAGCAGGTTCCTGCCCGCCCGGGACCGCCCCCACCCACGCACGACGGTCGACGCGGTGCCGGTACATCACCGCGTGCGACCGCGCGAGCAGGTCCATGGGCGGCATCCCCGCTAGAACCGTCGCCGCCTCATGTGACATGGTCCGATACCCGCGGACGACCCTGAGCGCCATGCGCCTCTGCACCCGACGCAGCATAGTCATGCTACGCCGGGAGGCAGCCAGGTCGTCCGCCCAGACGGGGGCCCCGTATAGGGCCACCGACTGGACCATTGCCACATAGAGGCGACGAACTCGGCCCGCCGGGCCCCCCAGGTTGGGCAGGATCCGGCCCAGAGCCGCAACCATCCTTTCCAACCGGGGGACCAGGCAGCGGAAATGCTTCTCGAAACGCCAGTGGCTATCGAGGATCAGCCCCAGATACCTGATCTGGGGCTTCACCTCGATGTCAGCCCCACCCACCCGAATCAGAGGGGGTGGCGGATCCTGCCGACGTGAATGAAACGCAATCACCTCGGTCTTATGGACCGCCACCGTCATCCCCATCCCCCAGATCCGGTCGACGACGCGTTGCGACCCCTCCTCCGCGCGACGCATGGCCCTCCCCCAGTGCGCCCCGACGGCCAGCACCAGTGTGTCATCCGCATAACACACCGTGCTGACGCCGTCGGGGAGGCCGGCCCGCAACACCGAGTCGTACGCGATGTTCCACAGGATTGGCCCGAGGACCGACCCCTGCGGAACACCGCAGTACACCTCCCTCCGCATATCACCATCCCGGCCCGGATACTCGATCCACCTGCCGCGGAGATAATCCCCGACGACCGCCCTGAGACAAGGGGGGACTCGATGATATTCGAGTCCCCTCCTTATCTCTTCCCAGGGGAGGGTGTTAAAGGCATTGGCAATATCCAAGGATATTGCCAATGCCACCCCTCCCCGGGAGACGGCCGCCTCCGAGAGGGCCCTCACACGACCTATCGCGTCGATAGTCGATCGGCCCCCCCCGGAAACCGAACTGGCAGTCGGCCAGACCGGGATCACCCCGCGACAGGTGCTCGACGAGGCGGGCAGCAATCACACGCTCGAAGAGCTTGCCCACCTCGTCGAGGAGCCAAATGGGCCGGTATGCGGAGAGAGACTCCGCGGGCCGACCCTCCTTCCGGAGGAGGACCATCCTCGCCACCTTCCAACTGGGGGGGAATCGCCCGTCCCTCAGGCAGCGGTCGAACAACCGCCTGAGGTCGGCCCCAAGGACGCCCTGGGTCAAGACCCAAACCCGGCCGGGCACACCATCCGGACCCGGGGCCGTGTTACGAACCCCGAGCCGTCTGATGGCCGCTGCCAGCTCCTCCTGCGTGACCCCCAGCTCGGCCGTCCACTCCACTGGGACAGCCGCCGCCGCCGGAGGACGCGGTCCCCTCTCCCCAATTGGGAAGAGTGTATTGACCACGTCCTCCAGCAGCCGGGGGTCAAGACCCTCGGTGACGGGGGGCGCCCACGGGCGGAGCTTATTCAGCACCACCTTATATGGGCGCCCCCATGGATCGTCATCAAGGGTCTGGAGGAGCTCCTTCCATGCCTGGGTCTTGGCCCGTTTGATGGCGACCTGCAGAGCAACCCGCGCCACGCGGTATGCTCCATACAGGTCATCAGCTGCCCTCGCTCGCGCCACGCCGTCGCCTGTACGTTGACGACGGCGCGCGCGGGTGTACTGGCGCCGGGCGCGGACAGTCGCGACTCGCAACTCCGCGATCGCGTCCGACCACCAGTACACCGCCCGGCGAGGAGAAGCCCGCCCGACCCGAGGCATCGCCGCGTCGCAAATACCCGCGACCAATGCTCCGAGCCGGGCGACCTCCTCCTCTATGCTCGGCAACTCGGCCGCTCCCTGCGGCCAAGTTGCAGCGAGGGCAGCTGCCATCAGGGCGTCCTTGTCCAGGCGCCGAAGCGCCCAGCGGCGTGGTGGGGTGCCACGCAGGCGGCCGTGTCGGGATGCACTCGCGGCGGCAGAGACCTCCATCCGGATGTACCGGTGATCGGAGAGTGTCCCTGCCCCCGCGACCACGTGCCAACCCGACACCATGCGCACGGCGTTGGGGGTCGCGAATCCAACATCCACGATGGACCCCCCATATCGCCGCACGCATGTGTGCTCCGACCCCCGGTTCAATACCCGGAGGTCGAGCCCCGCCGCCCAATCGCCCAGGATCCCGCCGCGAACGGAGGTCCTGGGGGATCCCCAAGCCACCGACTTGGCATTAAAATCCCCCAGGACCAGCACCGGCCGGGCCGCGTAGCGCTGCACGCATGCCGCGACCTCGGCCAAGTACAGCTCGAACGCAGCGTGACCGCTACGGGGCGAAATGTAGCACTCCACCACAGCGACTCCCCCCCAGTCCACGGCGACGAATCCCCGACCGCGCTCCAACAAGGAGAACGGTGGGGACCCGTCGCCCCCTCCCCATACCGTCGCCACCAAGCCGTCCGCGTCGCCCACCCAATGAGGGTGATCAGGGACGCGGTACGGCTCGGCGGCGACCGCCAGGCCAACCCCCCACTCCGCGAGGACTTGGGACATCAAGTCCTGTGCCGCGCGGCAGTGGTTGAGGTTGGCCTGGAGGAGGAGGCGGGGCGGCATTAATTAATGGCCGCGCCAGCCTCCTCCCGGCCGTCCGTCCCCGTAGCACCGTCCACCTCCATGGAGGACGATGCCACCGCCCTCGGCACCGGAGCCGGTGCAGCCCGCCTCTTCCTCTCCTTCCGGGAGGGGGGGGAGCACTTCTTGCTCCCCACCCTGTGATCGGCTGGCCTCCCCATGTCCGCACACAGCGGGCAGTGGGGGGCCGCCGAGCACTGGCTCGCACGGTGCTCTTTGGCACCGCAGCGGTAACACTGACCGCTGCGGTCCACCGGCGAGGTGCACCACTGCCTCACGTGCCCCAATTCGAGGCAGCGGTGACACTGGAGCGGGCGCGGCGCGAGGATTTCCACTCGCGCCGAAACCCACCCCACCAACACCCTCCCGGATTCCGCCACCTTACGGGCGGCGGAGAGGGGGCACCGGGCCCACACCGACCCGAGGCCGGAGGGCGACCTGCGGATCTCTCCGATCCGCAGGTCCTCCACAGGACAGTCCCCCGCCCTCGCAAGGGCACGGGACACATCCTGTGCGCTGACCGAGTCGTCCAGCCCACAAACGCGCATCTCCGTGCGCTTCGTGGGCCGGGCGACCCGGACACCTCGCTCGCCCAGCTGCTCCCGGAGCCTCTGGGCGAGACGATCCGCCTTCGCGCCGCCTTCTGCACCGGGGATCTCCAGCAAGAGACCCCCGGTCACGGCCCTCTTCGCCCTCACGGAGGCAATGCCCAGCTCTTCCAGGGAGATATTCTCCCTGGCGAGCCGCATCGCCTCCGCGAGGGTCAGGTCGCCCCCCTGCGCAACGGTCAGCGTCACCGCTGCCGTTTTTGGGGGACGACCTGGTCGTGCCTTCCCGACCTTCGCGGCCTTTATCTTGGCCGCCGGCGGCGGAGGCGGAGGCTGCGGTTGCGAGGCCTTCCTCGCCGCCCGCTTCGCCTTCCGCCCCACCACCTCACTCCACGCCACCCCCCGTTGGGAGGGTGCTGTGGAGGACGCGACCACCGCGACCACGGGTACACCACCCCCCTTGGGGGTCGCGACCCGGGGCCCTGGTGCCGCAACGCTGGGCGGAGCCTTCACTCCGCCCTTCTTTGCCTTCCCCGACTGTACCGGAACAGGTCGGGGAGGCACCGCCTTCCTGCTGACCGCTCTTCCGGCGAGGAGCTCCTCCCGGAAGGCGGCCAGCTTGCCATCAATCATGTCCCCAATCCTCCTCAGAAGATCGTCTTCTGAGGAGGACGGGGACTTCTTCACGGGCGGAGTGCGGGTGGAGGGGCCCGCGGTGCCCCGCACCACTGCCGCCGCACTCCGCTTATTTACCTCCGCCGAGGGACGCGGCGGTGGAGGAGGAGGGAGGATGGGAGGGAGGGCCGCGCTGTTCCACAGCGCCTCTGCCCTCCTCCTCCCCTGTCGCTCCTCCTCCAACAGGAGCTGCAGACGGGCGTTCCGCCCTCTGAGCTCCCGCGCCGCCTCCCTCATTTCCTCCGCCGCGGCCTTCAGGGCCTCCGCGCCACCGCTTTTCTGCCCCTTAAGGGCGCAGGCAGCGGCGACTTTCTCCACCCGCCTCAGGGACGAGGAGATCCTCTCCGATATCTCCTCGGTCACCTCGTCCCTGAGGCAACTCAGCCTCACCGACGGGCTCATCGCCCCGCCCACCTCGACGACGGCCTGCCCCGTCCTCTTCCTCTTAGAGCCTATGTGGCTCGTGCTGGAGGAGAAGGACGAGACCGACGACGTCTCGTCGTCCTCCTCCACCCTCCACGAAGCCGGACCTGGTGCTGAGTGGGGCGTGAGCGCCGCCACCCTAACCCCAACCCCGTCTCCGTCCTCCCCAACCGACAAAACCCGCCCCATCCCCATTTTATTTTCTGTGTCCATTATAGTCCCACGAGATGGTCGGAAATAAAGGTCCACCCGGGCAGAGCCGCCTTACCCGGGTAAGCCTAATACTCCGGGGGTTCGGCAGGTTCCCCGGAGGTGGTCGCTTGGGATTGGGCCTCCTCCCCCAACCATGCATCCCATCGCCGCGCACCATAGCTTAGGATTAGAGGGCGCTTTTATAGAGTCGCCATACTCATGGCCCAGGCGGTTAAGCCAAGACCCCCGTTCCTCCTGCCGTCACGTACCATTCACAAAACCAATAGGGAATTGTGAATGGGTCGTTGTGACGACCAACAGGAGGCTTACGGTGTGTGTATGACTCGGGTACCCCGGGTTCGTTAAGCCCGTACTGCAGCTGAAAGGCTGGCAGCCCCTGAGGGAATAGTACACATGCTTGATGGCTAGATCCTGGGCTTTTTCTGGATTGGATCACGTAGTAATGTGGGGCCACACTGAAACAATCAATTAAACCTGGTTGCGATCAATATTTTAGAGGATAACGCATGATAGGTCTAGGTTAGGCCTGGGATTTTCACTCATCAGACTCATTCTTTCGCATTCTTCACATACTTGTTGAACGGATCCTGGGTTTTTTCTGGTTTGGATCACGTGGTAATGAGGTACCACACCGAAACGGTCAATTAAACCTGGTTTCGATCAATATTTTAGAGGATAACGCAAGTTAGGTCTGGGATAGGTCTGGGATTTGACCTCATCAGACTCATACCTTCGCACACTTCACATACTCGTTGAACAGATCCTGGGTTATTTTCTGGTTTGGATCACATAGTAATGTGGTACCACACTGAAACAGTCGATTAAACCAGGTTTCGATCAATATTTTAGAGGATAACGCAAGTTAGGTCTGGGATAGGTCTGGGATTTGACCTCATCAGACTCATACTTTCGCATTCTTCACATACTTGTTGAACGGATCCTGGGTTTTTTCTGGTTTGGATCACGTAGTAATGTGGGACCACACTGAAACAGTCAATTAAACCTGGTTTCGATCAATATTTTAGAGAATAATTCATGTTAGGTCTAGTTTGGGTCCGGGATTTACTCTCATCAGGCTCATTCTTTCGCATATTACTCATACTTGATGGCTAGATCCTGGGCTTTTTCTGGATTGGATCACGTAGTAATGTGGGACCACACTGAAACATTCAATTAAACCTGGCCTTGATAAATATTTTAGAGGATAACGCTTGTTAGGTTTGGGTTAGGTCTAGGATTTGCCCTCATCAGGCTCATACTTTCGCATATTTCTCATACTTCATGGCTAGATCCTGGGCTGTTTCAGGATTGTATCACGTAGTAATGTTGTACCACGCTGAAACAGTCAATTAATCCTGGTTTCGATAGATATTTTAGAGGATAACGCAAGTTAGGTCTGGGATAGGTCTGGGATTAACCCTAATCAGGCTCATACTTTCGCGTTTTTCACGTACTTGTTGAACTGATCCTGGGTTTTTTCTGGTTTCGATCACGTAGTAATGTGGTACCACACTGAAACAGTCGATTAAACCTGGTTTCGATCAATATTTTAGAGGATAACGCAAGTTAGGTCTGGGATAGGTCTGGGATTTGACCTCATCAGACTCATACTTTCGCACACTTCACATACTCGTTGAACAGATCCTGGGTTTTTTCTGGTTTGGATCACGTAGTAATGTGGTACCACACTGAAACGGTCAATTAAACCTGGTTTTGATCAATATTTTGGAGGATAGCGCATGTTAGGTCTGGGATAGGTCTGGGATTTGCCCTCATCAGACTCATACTTTCGCACACTTCACATACTCGTTGAACAGATCCTGGGTTATTTTCTGGTTTGGATCACATAGCAATGTAGTACCACACTGAAACTGTCGATTAAACCAGGTTTCGATCAATATTTTTGAGGATAACGCATGTTAGGTCTAGGTTAGGCCTGGGATTTTCACTTATCAGGCTCATACTTTCGCATATTACACATACTTGATGGCTAGATCCTGGGCTTTCTCTGGATTGGATCACGTAGTAATGTTGGACCACACTGAAACAATCAATTAAACCTGGTTGCGATCAATATTTTAGAGGATAACGCATGTTAGGTCTAGGTTAGGCCTGGGATTTTCACTCATCAGACTCATTCTTTCGCATTCTTCACATACTTGTTGAACGGATCCTGGGTTTTTTCTGGTTTGGATCACGTAGTAATGAGGCACCACACCGAAACGGTCAATTAAACCTGGTTTCGATCAATATTTTAGAGGATAACGCAAGTTAGGCCTGGGATAGGTCTGGGATTTGCCCTCATCAGGCTCATACTTTCGCATTCTTCACATACTTGTTGAACTGATCCTGGGTTTTTTCTGGTTTGTATCACGTAGTAATGTGGTACCACACTGAAACGGTCAATTAAACCTGGTTTCGATCAATATTTTACAGGATAACGCAAGTTAGGTCTGGGATAGGTCTGGGATTTGACCTCATCAGACTCACACTTTCGCACACTTCACATACTCGTTGAACAGATCCTGGGTTATTTTCTGGTTTGGATCACATAGTAATGTGGTACCACACTGAAACAGTCGATTAAACCAGGTTTCGATCAATATTTTGGAGGACAGCGCATGTTAGGTCTGGGATAGGTCTGTGATTTGCCCTCATCAGACTCATACTTTCGCACACTTCACATACTCGTTGAACAGATCCTGGGTTATTTTCTGGTTTGGATCACATAGTAATGTGGTACCACACTGAAATAGTCGATTAAACCAGGTTTCGATCAATACTTTTGAGGATAACGCATGTTAGGTCTGGGTTAGGTCTAGGATTTGCTCTCGTCAGGCTCATACTTTCGCATATTTCTCATACTTCAAGGCTAGATCCTGGGCTATTTCTGGATTGGATTACGTAGTAATGTGGTACCACACTGAAACATTCAATTAAACCTGGTCTTGATAAATATTTTAGAGGATAACGCATGTTAGGTTTGGGTTAGGTCTAGGATTTGCCCTCATCAGGCTCATACTTTCGCATATTTCTCATACTTCATGGCTAGATCCTGGGTTTTTTCTGGTTTCGATCACGTAGTAATGTGGTACCACACTGAAACGGTCAATTAAACCTGGTTTCGATCAATATTTTAGAGGATAACGCAAGTTAGGTCTGGGATAGGTCTGGGATTTGCCCTCATCAGGCTCATACATTCGTATTCTTCACATACTTGTTGAACTGATCCTGGGTTTTTTCTGGTTTGAATCACGTAGTAATGTGGTACCACACTGAAACGGTCAATTAAACCTGGTTTCGATCAATATTTTAGAGGATAACGCAAGCTAGGTCTGGGGTAGGTCTGGGATTTGACCTCATCAGACTCATACTTTCGCATTCTTCACATACTTGTTGAACTGATCCTGGGTTTTTTCTGGTTTGGATCACGTAGTAATGTGGTACCGCACTGAAACAGTCGATTAAACCTGGTTTCGATCAATATTTTAGAGAATAATTCATGTTAGGTCTAGGTTAGGTCCGGGATTTACTCTCATCAGGCTCATTCTTTCGCATATTACTCATACTTGATGGCTAGTTCCTGGGCTTTTTCTGGATTGGATCACGTAGTAATGTGGGACCACACTGAAACAATCAATTAAACCTGGTCTTGATAAATATTTTAGAGGATAGCGCACGTTAGGTCTGGGATAGGTCTGGGATTTGACCTCATCAGACTCATACTTTCGCACACTTCACATACTCCTTGAACAGATCCTGGGTTATTTTCTGGTTTGGATCACATAGTAATGTGGTACCACACTGAAACAGTCGATTAAACCTGGTTTCGATCAATATTTTAGAGGATAACGCAAGTTAGGTCTGGGATAGGTCTGGGATTTGACCTCATCAGACTCATACTCTCGCACACTTCACATACTCCTTGAATAGGTCCTGGGTTATTTTCTGGTTTGGATCACGTAGTAATGTGGTACCACACTGAAACAGTCGATTAAACCAGGTTTCGGTGAATATTTTTGAGGACAACGCATGTTAGGTCTAGGTTAGGTCTGGGATTTTCACTCATCAGACTCATACTTTCGCATTCTTCACATACTTGTTGAACAGATCCTGGGTTATTTTCTGGTTTGGATCACATAGTAATGTGGTACCACACTGAAACAGTCGATTAAACCAGGTTTCGATCAATATTTTGGAGGACAACGCATGTTAGGTCTAGGTTAGGCCTGGGATTTGCCCTCATCAGGCTCATACTTTCGCATATTTCTCATACTTCATGGCTAGATCCTGGGCTGTTTCTGGATTGTATCACGTAGTAATGTGGTACCACGCTGAAACAGTCAATTAAACCTGGTTTCGATCAATATTTTAGAGGATAACGCAAGTTAGGTCTGGGATAGGACTAGGATTTGCCCACATCAGGCTCTTACTTTCGCATATTTCTCATACTTCATGGCTAGATCCTGGGCTATTTCTGGATTGGATCACGTAGTAAAGTGGTACCACACTGAAACATTCAATGAAACCTGGTCTGGATAAATATTTTAGAGGGTAACGCATCTTAGGTCTGGGGTAGGTCTAAGATTTGCCCTCATCAGGCTCACAGCTTCGCGTTTTTCACATACTTGTTGAACAGATCCTGGGTTTTTTCTGGTTTGGATCACGAAGTAGTGTTGTACCACACTGAAACAGTCAATGAAACCTGGTTTCCATCAATATTTTAGAGGATAACGCATATAAGGTCTAGGTTAGGTCTGGGATTTGCTCTCATCAGGCTCATTCGTTCGCATATTTCACATACTTGATGGCTAGATCCTGGGCTTTTTCTGGATTGCGTCACGTAGTAAGGTAGTACCACACTGAAACAGTCAATGAAACGTGGTTTCCATCAATATTTTAGAGGACAACGCATGTTAGGTCTAGGTAAGGCCTGAGATTTTCACTGATCGGACTCATACTTTCGCATTTTTCACATACTTGTTGAACGGATCCTGGGTTTTTTCTGGTTTGGATCACGTAGTAATGTGGTACCACACTGAAACGGTCAATTAAACCTGGTGTCGATTAATATTTTACAGAATAATTCATGTTAGGTCAAGGTTAGGTCTGGGATATGCTCTCATCAGGCTCATTCTTTCACGTATTTCTCATACTTCATGGCTAGATCCTGGGCTGTTTCTGGATTGTATCACGTAGTAATGTGGTACCACGCTGAAACAGTCAATTAAACCTGGTTTCGCTCAATATTTTAGAGGATAACGCATGTTAGGTCTAGGTTAGGTCTGGGATTTGCTCTCATCAGGCTCATTCTTTCGCATATTTCTCATACTTGATGGCTAGATCCTGGGCTTTTTCTGGATTGCATCACGTAGTAATGTAGTACCACACTGAAACAGTCAATGAAACCTGGTTTCCATCAATATTTTTGAGGACAACGCACGTTAGGTCTGGGATAGGTCTGGGATTTGACCTCATCAGACTCATACTTTCGCACACTTCACATACTCCTTGAACAGATCCTGGGTTATTTTCTGGTTTGGATCACATAGTAATGTGGTACCACACTGAAACAGTCGATTAAACCTGGTTTCGATCAATATTTTAGAGGATAACGCAAGTTAGGTCTGGGATAGGTCTGGGATTTGACCTCATCAGACTCATACTTTCGCACACTTCACATACTCCTTGAACAGATCCTGGGTTATTTTCTGGTTTGGATCACATAGTAATGTGGTACCACACTGAAACTGTCGATTAAACCTGGTTTCGATCAATATTTTAGAGGATAACGCAAGTTAGGTCTGGGATAGGTCTGGGATTTGACCTCATCAGACTCATACTTTCGCACACTTCACATACTCCTTGAACAGGTCCTGGGTTATTTTCTGGTTTGGATCACATAGTAATGTGGTACCACACTGAAACAGTCGATTAAACCAGGTTTCGATCAATATTTTAGAGAATAATTCATGTTAGGTCTAGGTTAGGTCTGGGATTTGCTCTCATCAGGCTCATTCTTTCGCATATTTCTCATACATTTTGAACAGATCCTGGGTTTTTTCTGGTTTGGATCACGTAGTAATGTGGTACCACACTGAAACAGTCGATGAAACCTGGTTTCCATCAATATTTTTGAGGACAACGCACGTTAGGTCTGGGATAGGTCTGGGATTTGACCTCATCAGGCTCACAGTTTAGCGTTTTTCACATACTTGTTGAACAGATCCTGGGTTTTTTCTGGTTTGCATCACGAAGTAGTGTGGTACCACACTGAAACAGTCCATTAAACCTGGTTTCGCTCAATATTTTAGAGGATAACGCATGTTAGGTCTAGGTTAGGTCTGGGATTTGCTCTCATCAGGATCATTCTTTCGCATATTTCTCATACTTGATGGCTAGATCCTGGGCTTTTTCTGGATTGCATCACGTAGTAATGTAGTACCACACTGAAACAGTCGATTAAACCTGGTTTCGATCAATATTTTAGAGGATAACGCATGTTAGGTCTAAGTTAGGTCTGGGATTTTCACTCATCAGACTCATACTTTCGCATTCTTCACATACTTGTTGAACGGATCCTGGGTTATTTCTGGTTTGGATCATGTAGTAATGTGGGACCACACTGAAACAGTCAATTAAACCTGGTTTCGATCAATATTTTAGAGAATAATTCATGTTAGGTAAAGGTTAGGTCTGGGATTTGCTCTCATCAGGCTCATTCTTTCGCATATTTCTCATACTTGATGGCTAGATCCTGGGTTTTTTCTGGTTTGGATCACGTAGTAATGTGGTACCACACTGAAACAGTCGATTAAACCTGGTTTCGATCAATATTTTAGAGGATAACGCATGTTAAGTCTGGGATTGGTCTGGGATTTGACCTCATCAGACTCATACTTTCGCACACTTCACATTCTCGTTGAACAGATCCTGGGTTATATTCTGGTTTGGATCACGTAGTAATGTGGGACCACACTGAAACAGCCAATTAAACCTGGTTTCGATCAATATTTTAGAGAATAATTCATATTAGATCTGGGATAGGTCTAGGATTTGCCCTCATCAGGCTCCTACTTTCGCTTATTTCTCATACCTGATGGCTAGATCCTGGGGTTTTTCTGGTTTGGATCACGTAATAATGTGGGACCACACTGAAACAATCAATTAAACCTGGTCTTGATAAATATTTTAGAGGATAACGCATGTTAGGTCTGGGATAGGTCTGGGATTTGCCCTCATCAGACTCATACTTTCGCACACTTCACATACTTGTTGAACAGATACAGGGTTTTTTCTGGTTTGGTTCACGTAGTAATGTGGTACCACACTGTAACATTCAATTAAACCTGGTCTTGATAAATATTTTAGCGGATAACTCATGTTAGGTTTGGGTTAGGTCTTGGATTTGCCATCATCAGGCTCATACTTTCGCATATTTCTCAGACTTCATGGCTAGATTCTGGGCTGTTTCTGGATTGTATCACGTAGTAATGTGGTACCACGCTGAAACAGTCAATTAAACCTGGTTTCGATCAATATTTTAGAGGATAACGCAAGCTAGGTCTGGCATAGGTCTGGGATTCGCCCTCATCAGGCTCATACTTTCGCGTTTTTCACATACTTGTTGACCTGATCCTGGGTTTTTTCTGGTTTGGATCACGTAGTAGTGTGGTACCACACTGAAACACTCCATTAAACCTGGTTTGGATCAACATTTTAGAGGATAACGCATCTTAGGTCTGGGTTAGGTCTAAGATTTGCCCTCATCAGGCTCACAGTTTAGCGTTTTTCACATACTTGTTGAACGGATCCTGGGTTTCTTCTGGATTGGGTCACGTAGTAGTGCGGTACCACACTGAAACAGTCGATTAAACCTGGTTTCGATCAATATTTTTGAGGATAACGCAAGTTAGGTCTGGGATAGGTCTGGGATTTTCCCTCATCAGGCTCATACTTTCGCGTTTTTCACATACTTGTTGAACAGATCCTGGGTTTTTTCTGGTTTGGATCACGTAGTAATGTGATACCACACTGAAGCAGACGATTAAACCAGGTTTCGATCAATATTTTTGAGGATAACGCATGTTAGGTCTAGGTTAGGCCTGGGATTTTCACACATCAGACTCATACTTTCGCATTCTTCACATACTTGTTGAACGGATCCTGGGTTTTTTCTGGTTTGGATCACGTAGTAATGTGGGACCACACTGAAACAGCCAATTGAACCTGGTTTCGATCAATATTTTAGAGAATAATTCATGTTAGGTCTAGGTTAGGTCTGGGATTTTCACTCATCAGACTCATACTTTCGCATTCTTCACATACTCCTTGAACAGATCCTGGGTTATTTTCTGGTTTGGATCATAGAGTAATGTGGTACCACACTGAAACAGTCGATTAAACCTGGTTTCGATCAATATTTTAGAGGATAACGCAAGTTAGGTCTGGGATAGGTCTGGGATTTGACCTCATCAGACTCATACTTTCGCACACTTCACATACTCCTTGAACAGATCCTGGGTTATTTTCTGGTTTGGATCACATAGTAATGTGGTACCACACTGAAACAGTCGATTAAACCAGGTTTCGATCAATATTTTAGAGGATAACGCATGTTAGGTCTAGGTTAGGTCTGGGATTTGACCTCATCAGACTCATACTTTCGCACACTTCACATACTCCTTGAACAGATCCTGGGTTATTTTCTGGTTTGGATCACGTAGTAATGTGGTACCACACTGAAACAGTCGATTAAGCCTGGTTTCGATCAATATTTTAGAGGATAACGCAAGTTAAGTCTGGGAATGGTCTGGGATTTGACCTCATCAGACTCATACTTTCGCAAACTTCACATACTCGTTGAACAGATCCTGGGTTATTTTCTGGTTTGGATCACGTAGTAATGTGGTACCACACTGAAACAGTCGATTAAACCTGGTTTCGATCAATATTTTTGAGGATAACGCAAGTTAGGTCTGGGATAGGTCTGGGATTTGACCTCATCAGACTTCATACTTTCGCTCACTTCACATACTCCTTGAACAGATCCTGGGTTATTTTCTGGTTTGGATCATAGAGTAATGTGGTACCACACTGAAACAGTCGATTAAACCTGGTTTCGATCAATATTTTAGAGGATAACGCAAGTTAGGTCTGGGATAGGTCTGGGATTTGACCTCATCAGACTCATACTTTCGCACACTTCACATACTCCTTGAACAGATCCTGGGTTATTTTCTGGTTTGGATCACATAGTAATGTGGTACCACACTGAAACAGTCGATTAAACCAGGTTTCGATCAATATTTTAGAGGATAACGCATGTTAGGTCTAGGTTAGGTCTTTTTTTTTTTTTTTTTTTTTTTTTTTTTTTTTTTGTCGTGGGGAAAATCTTCGAAAGACTCCCTCCCACCTCCTTGGGGTGAGGTGGGAGGGGTGTGTGGGATTCCCCGCGCCCGTACAAGGACAGGCGCGGGACCTACCCACTAAAAACCCCACGGTGACCCTTCGGCACGCTTTGGGAGGATACCGGGAATCGCTCGAAGCATTCTTCCGGTATCCTCCCCGTGCCCGCGCTTTCGCGCCCATCCCCCGGGGGGACAATCGGTCCCCCCAGTAGACACACTGCCTCATAGCGGCGGGACGGGGCCACTCCATCCCGCCGCTATCCGTCCCGGGGCCGCGTTTAGTGGCGGCTGCGAGCCCCATCTCGCAACCGCCCGCGACCCCGTTTCCACCCCTCGGCGGCCGGGCGTTCATGGCCGCACCAGACCGCCGAGGGTGCCTCCCCTTGCGTCGGACCGGTAGGGGGAGGCACTCCTACCCCCAACCGGTCCGACACGGCGCCGCCTGGCGGGAGGAGGGTCCCCTCAGGACCCCCCTCCCAGCCTAGGTCATCCGCCACGCCGAGGCGGCCGCCCGCGACGCCTCGCGACCGGGCGACGACCTCGGGCCACCGCACGAGCGCGAGCTTCTGCGCGCCGCTGAAGCTCGCGCTCCCTCCCCGCGGCCTCCTTCTGCAACATTACGTTCTCGCAGAAGGAGGCCACGGCCCTCCACTTCTCCTCGCTGCCGAGCATGGCGCGCACCACGCCCGGCAGCGAGACATCCCGCCCGACGACGCCGACCAGGACACGGCGCTCCCCCTCCCACGCGGGGCATTCCTCCAGGGTATGATCCGCCGTGTCCTGCTCAGCGTCGCAGTGGCAGCAACGCGCCGTCGGCTCCTTCCCTATCCGGCACAGGTATCTTCCGAAGCTGCCATGCCCGGAAAATACCTGTGCCAGCCGGTAGGTGAGGCTGCCATGGCCTCTGTCCAGCCACTCCTTCAGGAGTGGCCGAACAGCCCCGACAGTCCGGTGCCCCGCGGTTGGCAGAGCCAGCCGCTCCTGCCACTCGAGCAACACGGACTGCCGGGCCTGGCTCTTCAAATCGCCCCAAGCAGGTTCCTGCCCGCCCGGGACCGCCCCCACCCCCGCGCGACGGTCGACGCGGTGCCGGTACATCACCGCGTGCGACCGCGCGAGCAGGTCCATGGGCGGCATCCCCGCTAGAACCGTCGCCGCCTCATGTGACATGGTCCGATACCCGCGGACGACCCTGAGCGCCATGCGCCTCTGCACCCGACGCAGCATAGTCATGCTGCGCCGGGAGGCAGCCAGGTCGTCCGCCCAGACGGGGGCCCCGTATAGGGCCACCGACTGGACCATTGCCACATAGAGGCGACGAACTCGGCCCGCCGGGCCCCCCAGGTTGGGCAGGATCCGGCCCAGAGCCGCAACCATCCTTTCCAACCGGGGGACCAGGCAGCGGAAATGCTTCTCGAAACGCCAGTGGCTATCGAGGATCAGCCCCAGATACCTGATCTGGGGCTTCACCTCGATGTCAGCCCCACCCACCCGGATCAGAGGGGGTGGCGGATCCTGCCGAGGTGAATGAAACGCAATCACCTCGGTCTTATGGACCGCCACCGTCATCCCCATCCCCCTGATCCGGTCGACGACGCGTTGCGACCCCTCCTCCGCGCGACGCATGGCCCTCCCCCAGTGCGCCCCGACGGCCAGCACCAGTGTGTCATCCGCATAACACACCGTGCTGACGCCGTCGGGGAGGCCGGCCCGCAACACCGAGTCGTACGCGATGTTCCACAGGATTGGCCCGAGGACCGACCCCTGCGGAACACCGCAGTACACCTCCCTCCGCATATCACCATCCCGGCCCGGATACTCGATCCACCTGCCGCGGAGATAATCCCCGACGACCGCCCTGAGACAAGGGGGGACTCGATGATATTCGAGTCCCCTCCTTATCTCTTCCCAGGGGAGGGTGTTAAAGGCATTGGCAATATCCAAGGATATTGCCAATGCCACCCCTCCCCGGGAGACGGCCGCCTCCGAGAGGGCCCTCACACGACCTATCGCGTCGATAGTCGATCGGCCCCCCCGGAAACCGAACTGGCAGTCGGCCAGACCGGGATCACCCCGCGGCAGATGCTCGACGAGGCGGGCAGCAATCACACGCTCGAAGAGCTTGCCCACCTCGTCGAGGAGACAAATGGGCCGGTATGCGGAGGGAGACTCCGCGGGCCGACCCTCCTTCCGGAGGAGGACCATCCTCGCCACCTTCCAACTGGGGGGGAATCGCCCGTCCCTCAGGCAGCGGTCGAACAACCGCCTGAGGTCGGCCCCAAGGACGCCCTGGGTCAAGACCCAAACCCGGCCGGGCACACCATCCGGACCCGGGGCCGTGTTACGAACCCCGAGCCGTCTGATGGCCGCTGCCAGCTCCTCCTGCGTGACCCCCAGCTCGGGCGTCCACTCCACTGGGACAGCCGCCGCCGCCGGAGGACGCGGTCCCCTCTCCCCAATTGGGAAGAGTGTATTGACCACGTCCTCCAGCAGCCGGGGGTCAAGACCCTCGGTGACGGGGGGCGCCCACGGGCGGAGCTTATTCAGCACCACCTTATATGGGCGCCCCCATGGATCGTCATCAAGGGTCTGGAGGAGCTCCTTCCATGCCTGGGTCTTGGCCCGTTTGATGGCGACCTGCAGAGCAACCCGCGCCACGCGGTATGCTCCATACAGGTCATCAGCTGCCCTCGCTCGCGCCACGCCGTCGCCTGTACGTTGACGACGGCGCGCACGGGTGTACTGGCGTCGGGCGCGGACAGTCGCGACTCGCAACTCCGCGATCGCGTCCGACCACCAGTACACCGCCCGGCGAGGAGAAGCCCGCCCGACCCGAGGCATCGCCGCGTCGCAAATACCCGCGACCAATGCTCCGAGCCGGGCGACCTCCTCCTCTATGCTCGGCAACTCGGCCGCTCCCTGCGGCCAAGTTGCAGCGAGGGCAGCTGCCATCAGGGCGTCCTTGTCCAGGCGCCGAAGCGCCCAGCGGCGTGGTGGGGTGCCACGCAGGCGGCCGTGTCGGGATGCACTCGCGGCGGCAGAGACCTCCATCCGGATGTACCGGTGATCGGAGAGTGTCTCTGCCCCCGCGACCACGTTCCAACCCGACACCATGCGCACGGCGTTGGGGGTCGCGAATCCAACATCCACGATGGACCCCCCATATCGCCGCACGCATGTGTGCTCCGACCCCCGGTTCAATACCCGGAGGTCGAGCCCCGCCGCCCAATCGCCCAGGATCCCGCCGCGAACGGTGGTCCTGGGGGATCCCCAAGCCACCGACTTGGCATTAAAATCCCCCAGGACCAGCACCAGCCGGGCCGCGTAGCGCTGCACGCATGCCGCGACCTCGGCCAAGTACAGCTCGAACGCAGCGTGACCGCTACGGGGCGAAATGTAGCACCCCACCACAGCGACTCCCCCCCAGTCCACGGCGACGAATCCCCGACCGCGCTCCAACAAGGAGAACGGTGGGGACCCGTCGCCCCCTCCCCATACCGTCGCCACCAAGCCGTCCGCGTCGCCCACCCAATGAGGGTGATCAGGGACGCGGTACGGCTCGGCGGCGACCGCCAGGCCAACCCCCCACTCCGCGAGGACTTGGGACATCAAGTCCTGTGCCGCGCGGCAGTGGTTGAGGTTGGCCTGGAGGAGGAGGCGGGGCGGCATTAATTAATGGCCGCGCCAGCCTCCTCCCGGCCGTCCGTCCCCGTAGCACCGTCCACCTCCATGGAGGACGATGCCACCGCCCTCGGCACCGGAGCCGGTGCAGCCCGCCTCTTCCTCTCCTTCCGGGAGGGGGGGGAGCACTTCTTGCTCCCCACCCTGTGATCGGCTGGCCTCCCCATGTCCGCACACAGCGGGCAGTGGGGGGCCGCCGAGCACTGGCTCGCACGGTGCTCTTTGGCACCGCAGCGGTAACACTGACCGCTGCGGTCCACCGGCGAGGTGCACCACTGCCTCACGTGCCCCAATTCGAGGCAGCGGTGACACTGGAGCGGGCGCGGCGCGAGGATTTCCACTCGCGCCGAAACCCACCCCACCAACACCCTCCCGGATTCCGCCACCTTACGGGCGGCGGAGAGGGGGCACCGGGCCCACACCGACCCGAGGCCGGAGGGCGACCTGCGGATCTCTCCGATCCGCAGGTCCTCCACAGGACAGTCCCCCGCCCTTGCAAGGGCACGGGACACATCCTGTGCGCTGACCGAGTCGTCCAGCCCACAAACGCGCATCTCCGTGCGCTTCGTGGGCCGGGCGACCCGGACACCTCGCTCGCCCAGCTGCTCCCGGAGCCTCTGGGCGAGACGATCCGCCTTCGCGCCGCCTTCTGCACCGGGGATCTCCAGCAAGAGACCCCCGGTCACGGCCCTCTTCGCCCTCACGGAGGCAATGCCCAGCTCTTCCAGGGAGATATTCTCCCTGGCGAGCCGCATCGCCTCCGCGAGGGTCAGGTCGCCCCCCTGCGCAACGGTCAGCGTCACCGCTGCCGTTTTTGGGGGACGACCTGGTCGTGCCTTCCCGACCTTCGCGGCCTTTATCTTGGCCGCCGGCGGCGGAGGCGGAGGCTGCGGTTGCGAGGCCTTCCTCGCCGCCCGCTTCGCCTTCCGCCCCACCACCTCACTCCACGCCACCCCCCGTTGGGAGGGTGCTGTGGAGGACGCGACCACCGCGACCACGGGTACACCACCCCCCTTGGGGGTCGCGACCCGGGGCCCTGGTGCCGCAACGCTGGGCGGAGCCTTCACTCCGCCCTTCTTTGCCTTCCCCGACTGTACCGGAACAGGTCGGGGAGGCACCGCCTTCCTGCTGACCGCTCTTCCGGCGAGGAGCTCCTCCCGGAAGGCGGCCAGCTTGCCATCAATCATGTCCCCAATCCTCCTCAGAAGATCGTCTTCTGAGGAGGACGGGGACTTCTTCACGGGCGGAGTGCGGGTGGAGGGGCCCGCGGTGCCCCGCACCACTGCCGCCGCACTCCGCTTATTTGCCTCCGCCGAGGGACGCGGCGGTGGAGGAGGAGGGAGGGCCGCGCTGTTCCACAGCGCCTCTGCCCTCCTCCTCCCCTGTCGCTCCTCCTCCAACAGGAGCTGCAGACGGGCGTTCCGCCCTCTGAGCTCCCGCGCCGCCTCCCTCATTTCCTCCGCCGCGGCCTTCAGGGCCTCCGCGCCACCGCTTTTCTGCCCCTTAAAGGCGCAGGCAGCGGCGACTTTCTCCACCCGCCTCAGGGACGAGGAGATCCTCTCCGATATCTCCTCGGTCACCTCGTCCCTGAGGCAACTCAGCCTCACCGACGGGCTCATCGCCCCGCCCACCTCGACGACGGCCTGCCCCGTCCTCTTCCTCTTAGAGCCTATGTGGCTCGTGCTGGAGGAGAAGGACGAGACCGACGCCGTCTCGTCGTCCTCCTCCACCCTCCACGAAGCCGGACCTGGCGCTGAGTGGGGCGCGAGCGCCGCCACCCTAACCCCAACCCCGTCTCCGTCCTCCCCAACCGACAAAACCCGCCCCATCCCCATTTTATTTTCTGTGTCCATAATAGTCCCACGAGATGGTCGGAAATAAAGGTCCACCCGGGCAGAGCCGCCTTACCCGGGTAAGCCTAATACTCCGGGGGTTCGGCAGGTTCCCCGGAGGTGGTCGCTTGGGATTGGGCCTTCTCCCCCAACCATGCATCCCATCGCCGCGCACCATAGCTTAGGATTGGAGGGCGATTTTATAGAGTCGCCATACTCGTGGCCCAGGCGGTTAAGCCAAGACCCCCGTTCCTCCTGCCGTCACGTACCATTCACAAAACCAATAGGGAATTGTGAATGGGTCGTTGTGACGACCAACAGAAGGCTTACGGTGTGTGTATGACTCGGGTACCCCGGGTTCGTTAAGCCCGTACTGCAGCTGAAAGGCTGGCAGCCCCTGAGGGCAGGTCTAGGTTAGGTCTGGGATTTTCACTCATCAGACCCATACTTTCGCATTCTTCACATACTTGTTAAACGGATCCTGGGTTTCTTCAGGTTTGGATCACGTAGTAATGTGGTACCACACTGAAACAGTCGATTAAACCTGGTTTCGATCAATATTTTTGAGGATAACGCAAGTTAGGTCTGGGATAGGTCTGGGATTTGACCTCATCAGACTCATACTTTCGCACACTTCACAACATCCTTGAACAGATCCTGGGTTATTTTCTGGTTTGGATCACATAGTAATATGGTACAACACTGAAACAGTCGATTAAACCAGGTTTCGATCAATATTTTAGAGGATAACGCATGTTAGGTCTAGGTTAGGCCTGGGATTTTCACTCATTAGACTCATACTTTCGCATTCTTCACATACTTGTTGAACGGATCCTGGGTTTTTTCTGGATTGTATCACGTAGTAATGTGGTACCACACTGAAACAGTCAATGAAACCTGGTTTCCATCAATGTTTTAGAGGACGACGCAAGTTAGGTCTAGGTAAGGCCTGAGATTTTCACTGATCAGACTCATACTTTCGCATTCTTCACATACTTGTTGAACGGATCCTGGGTTTTTTCTAGTTTGGATCACGTAGTAATGTGGTACCACACTGAAACATTCAATTAAACCTGGTCTTGATATATATTTTAGAGGATAACGCAAGTTAGGTCTGGGATAGGTCTAGGATTTGCCCTCATCAGACTCATACTTTCGCATTCTTCATATACTTGTTGAACGGATCCTGGGTTATTTCTGGTTTGGATTTGTAGTAATGAAGTACAACACTGAAACAGTCAATTAAACCTGGTTTCCATCAATATCTTAGAGGACAACGCAAGTTAGGTCTGGGATATGTCTGGGATTTGCCCACATCAGGCTCATACTTTCGCGTTTTTCACATACTTCATGGCTAGATCCTGGGCTATTTCTGGATTGGATCACGCAGTAATGTGGTACCACACTGAAACATTCAATTAAACCTGGTCTTGATATATATTTTAGAGGATAACGCAAGTTAGGTCTGGGATAGGTCTAGGATTTGCCCTCATCAGACTCATACTTTCGCATTCTTCATATACTTGTTGAACGGATCCTGGGTTATTTCTGGTTTGGATCACGTAGTAATGTGGTACCACACTGAAACAGTCGATTAATCCTGGTTTCGATCACTATTTTAGAGGATAACGCAAGTTAGGTCTGGGATAGGTCTAGGATTTGCCCTCATCAGGTTCACAGTTTAGCGTTTTTCACATACTTGTTGAACAGATCCTGGGTTATTTTCTGGTTTGGATCACATAGTAATGTGGTACCACACTGAAACAGTCCATTAAACCTGGTTTCGATCAATATTATTGAGGATAACGCATGTTAGGTCTAGGTTAGGCCTGGGATTTTCACTCATCAGACTCATACTTTCGCATATTTCTCATACTTCATGGCTAGATCCTGGGCTATTTCTGGATTGGATTACGCAGTAATGTGGTACCACACTGAAACATTCAATTAAACCTGGACTTGATAAATATGTTAGAGGATAACGCATGTTAGGTTTGGGTTAGGTCTAGGATTTGCACTCATCAGGCTCATCATTTCGCATATTTCTCATACTTCATGGCTAGATCCTGGGCTGTTTCTGGATTGTATCACGTAGTAATGTGGTACCACACTGAAACAGTCCATTAAACCAGGTTTCGCTCAATATTTTAGAGGATAACGCAAGTTAGGTCTGGCATAGGTCTGGGATTTGACCTCATCAGACTCATACTTTCGCGTTTTTCACATACTTGTTGAACTGATCCTGGGTTTGTTCTGGTTTGGATCACGTAGTAATGTGGGACCACACTGAAACAGTCAAGTAAACCTGGTTTCGATCAATATTTTAGAGAATAATTCATGTTGGGTCTAGGTTAGGCCTGGGATTTGCTCTCATCAGGCTCATTCTTTCGCATATTTCTCATACTTGATGGCTAGCTCCTGGGCTTTTTCTGGATTGCATCACGTAGTAATGAAGTACAACACTGAAACAGTCAATTAAACCTGGTTTCCATCAATATCTTAGAGGACAACGCAAGTTAGGTCTGGGATATGTCTGGGATTTGCCCTCATCAGGCTCATACTTTCGCGTTTTTCACATACTTGTTGAACAGATCCTGGGTTTTTTCTGGTTTGGATCACGTAGTCGTGTGGTACCACGCTGAAACAGACCATTAAACCTGGTTTGGATCAATATTTTAGATGATAACGCATGTTAGGTCTAGGTTAGGTCTGGGATTTTCACTCATCAGACTCATACTATCGCATTCTTCAAATACTTGTTGAACGGATCCTGGGTTTTTTCTGGTTTGGATCACGTAGTAATGTGGGACCACACTGAAACAGTCGATTAAACCAGGTTTCGATCAATATTTTAGAGGATAACGCATGTTAGGTCTAGGTTAGGCCTGGGATTTTCACCCATCAGACTCATACTTTCGCATTCTTCACATACTTGTTGAACGGATCCTGGGTTTTTTCTGGTTTGGATCACGTAGTAATGTGGGACCACACTGAAACAGTCAAGTAAACCTGTTTTCGATCAATATTTTAGAGAATAATTCATGTTAGGTCTAGGTTAGGCCTGGGATTTTCACTCATCAGACTCATACTATCGCATTCTTCACATACTTGTTGAACGGATCCTGGGTTTTTTCTGGTTTGGATCACGTAGTAATGTGGGACCACACTGAAACAGTCAATTAAACCTGGTTTCGATCAATATTTTAGAGAATAATTCATGTTAGGTCTAGGTTAGGTCTGGGATTTGCTCCCATCAGGCTCATTCTTTCGCATATTTCTCATACATGTAGAACAGATCCTGGGTTTTTTCTGTTTTGGATCACGTAGTAATGTGGGACCACACGGAAACAATCAATTAAACCTGGTCTTGATAAATATTTTAGAGGATAACGCATGTTAGGTCTGGGTTAGGTCTAGGATTTGCCCTCATCAGGCTCATACTTTCGCATATTGCTCATACTTCATGGCTAGATCCTGGGCTGTTTCTGGATTGTATCACGTAGTAATGTGGTACCACGCTGAAACAGTCAATTAAACCTGATTTCGATCAATATTTTAGAGGATAACGCAAGTTAGGTCTGGGATAGGTCTAGGATTTGCCCTCATCAGGCTCTTACTTTCGCATATTTCTCATACTTCATGGCTAGATCCTGGGCTATTTCTGGATTGGATAACGTAGTAAAGTGGTACCACACTGAAACATTCAATGAAAGCTGGTCTGGATAAATATTTTAGAGGATAACGCATGTTAGGTCAAGGTTAGGTCTAAGATTTGCCCTCATCAGGCTCACAGTTTCGCGTTTTTCACATACTTGTTGAACAGATCCTGGGTTTTTTCTGGTTTGGATCACGTAGTAATGTGGTACCACACTGAAACAGTCCATTAAACCTGGTTTCGCTCAATATTTTAGAGGATACCGCATGTTAGGTCTAGGTTAGGTCTGGGATTTGCTGTCATCAGGCTCATTCTTTCGCATATTTCTCATACTTGATGGCTAGATTCTGGGCTTTTTCTAGATTGCATCACGTAGTAATGTAGTACCACACTGAAACAGTCAATGAAACCAGGTTTCCATCAATATTTTAGAAGACAACGCAAGTTAGGTCTAGGTAAGGCCTGAGATTTTCACTGATCAGACTCATACTTTCGCATTCTTCACATACTTGTTGTACGGATCCTCGGTTTTTTCTGGTTTGGATCACGTAGTAATGTGGTACCACACTGAAACATTCAATTAAACCTGGTCTTGATAAATATTTTAGAGAATAACGCATGTTAGGACTGGGTTAGGTCTAGGATTTGCCCTCATCGGGCTCATACTTTCGCATATTTCTCATACTTCATGGCTAGATCTTGGGCTATTTCTGGATTGGATCACGTAGTAAAGTGGTACCACACTGAAACATTCAATGAAACCTGGTCTGGATAAATATTTTAGAGGATAACGCATGTTAGGTCAAGGTTAGGTCTAAGATTTGCCCTCATCAGGCTCACAGTTTCGCGTTTTTCACATACTTGTTGAACAGATCCAGGGTTTTTTCTGGTTTGGATCACGTAGTAATGTGGTACCACACTGAAACATTAAATTAAACCTTGTCTTGATAAATATTTTAGAGGATAACGCATGTTAGGTCTGGGTTAGGTCTGTGATTTGCCCTCATCAGGGTCATACTTTCGCAGTTTTAACATGCATGTTGACCTGATCGAGGGTTTTTTTTGCTTTGGATCACGTAGTAATGTGATACCACGCTGAAACAGTCGATTAAACCTGGTTTCGATCAATATTTTAGAGGATAACGCAAGTTAAGTCTGGGATAGGTCTGGGATTTGACCTCATCAGACTCATACTTTCGCACACTTCACATACTCGTTGAACTGATCCTGGGTTATTTTCTGGTTTGGATCACATAGTAGTGTGGTACCACACTGAAACAGTCGATTAAACCAGGTTTCGATCAATATTTTTGAGGATAACGCATGTTAGGTCTGGGTTAGGTCTAGGATTTGCCCTCGTCAGGCTCATACTTTCGCATATTGCTCATACTTCATGGCTAGATCCTGGGCTGTTTCTGGATTGTATCACGTAGTAATGTGGTACCACGCTGAAACAGTCAATTAAACCTGGTTTCGATCAATATTTTAGAGGATAACGCAAGTTAGGTCTGGGGTGGGTCTAGGATTTGCCCTCATCAGGCTCATACTTTCGCATATTTCTCATACTTGATTGCTAGATCCTGGGCTTTTTCTGGATTGCATCACGTAGTAATGAAGTACAACACTGAAACAGTCAATTAAACCTGGTTTCGATCAATATTTTAGAGAATAATTCATGTTAGATCTAGGTTAGGTCTGGGATTTGCTCTCATCAGGCTCATTCTTTCGCATATTTCTCATACTTGATGGCTAGATCCTGGGCTTTTTCTGGATTGCATAACGTAGTAATGAAGTACAACACTGAAACAGTCAATTAAACCTGGTTTCCATCAATATTTTAGAGGACAACGCATGTTAGGTCTAGGTTAGGCCTGGGATTTGCCCTCATCAGGGTCATACTTTCGCAGTTTTAACATACATGTTGACCTGATCAAGGATTTTTTCTGCTTTGGATCACGTAGTAAAGTGGTGCGACCCTGAAACAGTCCATTAAACCTGGTTTGGATCAATATTTTAGAGGATAACGCATGTTAGGTCTAGGTTAGCCCGGGGATTTTCTCTCATCAGACTCATACTTTCGCATTCTTCACATACTTGATGAACGGATCCAGGGTTTTTTCTGGTTTGGGTCACGTAGTAATGTGGTACCACACTGAAATATTCAATTAAACCTGGTCTTGATAAATATTTTAGAGGATAACGCATGTTAGGTTTGGGTTAGGTCTAGGATTTGCCCTCATCAGGGTCATACTTTCGCATATTTCTCATACTTCATGGCTAGATCCTGGGCTGTTTCTGGATTGTATCACGTAGTAATGTGGTACCACGCTGAAACTGTCAATTAATCCTGGTTTCGATCAATATTTTAGAGGATAACGCAAGTTAGGTCTGGGATAGGTCTGGGATTCGCCCTAATCAGGCTCATACTTTCGCGTTTTTCACATACTTGTTGAACTGATCCTGGGTTTTTTCTGGTTTGGATCACGTAGTAGTGTGGCACCACACTGAAACAGTCCATTAAACCTGATATGGATCAATATTTTAGAGGATAACGCATGTTAGGTCTAGGTTAGGTCTGATATTTTCACTCATCAGACTCATACTTTCGCATTCTTCACATACTTGTTGAACGGATCCTGGGTTTTTTCTGGTTTGGAACATTTAGTAATGTGGTACCACACTGAAACAGTCCATTAAACCTGGTTTCGCTCAATATTTTAGAGGATACCGCATGTTAGGTCTAGGTTAGGTCTGGGATTTGCTGTCATCAGGCTCATTCTTTCGCATATTTCTCATTCTTGATGGCTAGATTCTGGGCTTTTTCTAGATTGCATCACGTAGTAATGTAGTACCACACTGAAACAGTCAATGAAACCAGGTTTCCATCAATATTTTAGAAGACAACGCAAGTTAGGTCTAGGTAAGGCCTGAGATTTTCACTGATCAGACTCATACTTTCGCATTCTTCACATACTTGTTGTACGGATCCTCGGTTTTTTCTGGTTTGGATCACGTAGTAATGTGGTACCACACTGAAACATTCAATTAAACCTGGTCTTGATAAATATTTTAGAGAATAACGCATGTTAGGACTGGGTTAGGTCTAGGATTTGCCCTCATCGGGCTCATACATTCGCATATTTCTCATACTTCATGGCTAGATCTTGGGCTATTTCTGGATTGGATCACGTAGTAAAGTGGTACCACACTGGAACATTCAATGAAACCTGGTCTGGATAAATATTTTAGAGGATAACGCATGTTAGGTCAAGGTTAGGTCTAAGATTTGCCCTCATCAGGCTCACAGTTTCGCGTTTTTCACATACTTGTTGAACAGATCCAGGGTTTTTTCTGGTTTGGATCACGTAGTAATGTGGTACCACACTGAAACATTAAATTAAACCTTGTCTTGATAAATATTTTAGAGGATAACGCATGTTAGGTCTGGGTTAGGTCTGTGATTTGCCCTCATCAGGGTCATACTTTCGCAGTTTTAACATGCATGTTGACCTGATCGAGGGTTTTTTTTGCTTTGGATCACGTAGTAATGTGATACCACGCTGAAACAGTCGATTAAACCTGGTTTCGATCAATATTTTAGAGGATAACGCAAGTTAAGTCTGGGATAGGTCTGGGATTTGACCTCATCAGACTCATACTTTCGCACACTTCACATACTCGTTGAACTGATCCTGGGTTATTTTCTGGTTTGGATCACATAGTAATGTGGTACCACACTGAAACAGTCGATTAAACCAGGTTTCGATCAATATTTTTGAGGATAACGCATGTTAGGTCTGGGTTAGGTCTAGGATTTGCCCTCATCAGGCTCATACTTTCGCATATTGCTCATACTTCATGGCTAGATCCTGGGCTGTTTCTGGATTGTATCACGTAGTAATGTGGTACCACGCTGAAACAGTCAATTAAACCTGGTTTCGATCAATATTTTAGAGGATAACGCAAGTTTGGTCTGGGGTGGGTCTAGGATTTGCCCTCATCAGGCTCATACTTTCGCATATTTCTCATACTTGATTGCTAGATCCTGGGCTTTTTCTGGATTGCATCACGTAGTAATGAAGTACAACACTGAAACAGTCAATTAAACCTGGTTTCGATCAATATTTTAGAGAATAATTAATGTTAGATCTAGGTTAGGTCTGGGATTTGCTCTCATCAGGCTCATTCTTTCGCATATTTCTCATACTTGATGGCTAGATCCTGGGCTTTTTCTGGATTGCATAACGTAGTAATGAAGTACAACACTGAAACAGTCAATTAAACCTGGTTTCCATCAATATTTTAGAGGACAACGCATGTTAGGTCTAGGTTAGGCCTGGGATTTGCCCTCATCAGGGTCATACTTTCGCAGTTTTAACATACATGTTGACCTGATCAAGGATTTTTTCTGCTTTGGATCACGTAGTAAAGTGGTGCGACCCTGAAACAGTCCATTAAACCTGGTTTGGATCAATATTTTGGAGGATAACGCAGGTTAGGTCTAGGTTAGCCCGGGGATTTTCACTCATCAGACTCATACTTTCGCATTCTTCACATACTTGATGAACGGATCCAGGGTTTTTTCTGGTTTGGGTCACGTAGTAATGTGGTACCACACTGAAATATTCAATTAAACCTGGTCTTGATAAATATTTTAGAGGATAACGCATGTTAGGTTTGGGTTAGGTCTAGGATTTGCCCTCATCAGGGTCATACTTTCGCATATTTCTCATACTTCATGGCTAGATCCTGGGCTGTTTCTGGATTGTATCACGTAGTAATGTGGTACCACGCTGAAACTGTCAATTAATCCTGGTTTCGATCAATATTTTAGAGGATAACGCAAGTTAGGTCTGGGATAGGTCTGGGATTCGCCCTAATCAGGCTCATACTTTCGCGTTTTTCACATACTTGTTGAACTGATCCTGGGTTTTTTCTGGTTTGGATCACGTAGTAGTGTGGTACCACACTGAAACAGTCCATTAAACCTGATTTGGATCAATATTTTAGAGGATAACGCATGTTAGGTCTAGGTTAGGTCTGATATTTTCACTCATCAGACTCATACTTTCGCATTCTTCACATACTTGTTGAACGGATCCTGGGTTTTGTCTGGTTTGGAACATTTAGTAGTGTGGTACCACACTGAAACAGTCGATTAAACCTGGTTTCGATCAATATTTTTGAGGATAACGCATGTTAGGTCTAGGTTAGGTCTGGGATTTGCTCTCTTCAGGCTCATTCTTTCGCATATTTCTCATACTTGATGGCTAGATCCTGGGCTTTTTCTAGATTTCATCAGGTAGTAATGAAGTACAACACTGAAACAGTCAATTAAACCTGGTTTCCATCAATATTTTAGAGGATAACGCATGTTAGGTCTAGGTTAGGTCTGGGATTTTCACTAATCAGACTCATACTTTCGCATTCTTCACATACTTGTTGAACGGATCCTGGGTTTTTTCTGGTTTGGATCACGTAGTAGTGTGGTACCACACTGAAACAGTCGATTAAACCTGGTTTCGATCAATATTTTTGAGGATAACGCATGTTAGGTCTGGGTTAGGTCTAGGATTTGCCCTCATCAGGCTCATACTTTCGCATATTTCTCATACTTCATGGCTAGATCCTGGGCTATTTCTGGTTTGGATCACGTAGTAATGAAGTACAACACTGAAACAGTCAATTAAACCTGGTTTCGATCAGTATTTTAGAGAATAATTCATGTTAGGTCTAGGTTAGGTCTAGGATTTGCCCTCATCAGGCTCATTCTTTCGCATATTTCTCATACTTGATGGCTAGATCCTGGGCTTTTTCTGGATTGCATCACGTAGTGATGTAGTACCACAATGAAACAGTCAATTAAACCTGGTTTCGATCAATATTTTAGAGGATAACGCAAGTTAGGTCTGGGATAATAATATGGAGTATAAAATTAAAACGGGGTTGGGACGGGGTAAGTCAGAGGGGGAGGAGGAAAGCGGTGTTGGGACTGGAGTGACGGCGCTCGTGCCGCCTCCAGCGCCTGGCACGGCTTCGTGGAGGGTGGTGGAGGACGACGAGGCTGCGTCAGTGTTGTCCTTCTCCTCCGCCAGGAGCCTTATAGGCTCCAAGAGAAAGATGACGGGGCAGGCCGTCATTGAAGTGGGCAGGGCGATTAGCCCGGTTGTCCGGATGAGCTGCCTCAGGGACGAGGTGACCGAGGAGATATCGGGGAGGATATCCTCGTCCCTGAGACGAGTGGAGAAAGTGGCCGCTGCCTGCTCTTTTAAGGGGCAGAAGTGCGGCGGGGCAGAGACTCTGAGGGAGGCTGCCCAAATGATGAGGGACGCGGCGCGGGAGCTAAGCGGGCGGAACGCCCGTCTGCAGCTCCTGTTGGAGGAGGAGCGACGTGGGAGGATGAGGGCAGAGGCGCGCTGGAACAGCGCGGCCCTCCCTCCTCCTACGCCGCGCCCTCCTGCGGCCGTTAGAAAGCGGAGTGCGGCGGAGGTGGTGCGGGCCTCCACGGGCCCTTCCACACGCACTCCGCCCGCGCAGAGGTCCCCGTCCTCCTCAGAGGACGATCTCCTGAGGAAGATAGGGGACATGATTGAGAAGAAGCTGGCCGCCTTCCGGGAGGAGCTCCACCCCGGAAGAGCGGTCGGTGGGAGGGTGGTGCCACCCCGACCAGTGCCAGCACGGCCGGGGAAGGCGAAGGTGGGGGGAGCGATGGCTCCGCCCACCGTAGCGACTCCGGGGCCTCGGATCGTGACCCCCAAGGGGGGAAGCGTACCCGTGGTCCCGGTTCCCGCATCCTCCGCGGCTCCGCCCCAAGGGGGGGTGTCGTGGAGCGAGGTGGTGGGGCGAAGGGCGAGGAGGGCGTCGAGGAAGGCCTCGCAGGCGCTGCCTTCGCCCCCGCCACCCGCGGCCAAAGGAAAGGCCGCGAAGGCGCGACTAGGCCGCCCCCCTAAAACGGCAACGGTAGCGCTGACCGCTGCGCAGGGGGGCGACCTGACCCTCGCGGAGGCGATGCGGCTTGCCAGGGACTATGTGTCCCTGAAGAGCTTGGCATCGCTTCCGTCACGGCGAAGCGGGTCGTGACTGGGGGTCTCCTGCTGGAGATCCCCGGTCCAGACGGCGGCGTGAAGGCCGATCGACTCGCCCAGAGGCTCCGGGAGCAGCTGGGCGAGCGGGGTGTCCGGGTCGCCCGGCCCACGAAGCGCACGGAGATGCGCGTGTGTGGGCTGGACGACTCGGCCACCGCGGAGGACGTGGCCCGTGCCCTAGCAAGGGCGGGGGATTGCCCTGAGGGGGATTTGCGGGTCGGGGAGATCCGCAGATCTCCTTCCGGCCTGGGTTCCGTGTGGGCCCGCTGCCCCCTCACCGTCGCCCATAAATTGGCGGAATCCGGGAGGGTTGTGGTGGGGTGGGTTTCGGCGCGAGTGGAAATCCTCGCGCCGCGCCCGCTCCAGTGTCACCGCTGCCTCGAATTGGGGCATGTGAGGCAGTGGTGCACCTCGTCGGTGGACCGCAGCGGTCAATGTTACCGTTGCGGGGCAAAGGACCACCGCGCGAGCCAGTGCTCGGCGGCCCTCCACTGCCCGCTATGTGCGGACAGGGGGATGCCAGCCGACCACAGAGTGGGGAGCAGGAAGTGTTCTCCCCCCTCCCGGAAGGAGAGGAAGAGGCGGGCCGTTCTGACTCCGGCGCCGCGGGCGGTGGCATCGTCCACCATGGAGGTGGACGGTGCCACGGGGACGGACAGCCGGGAGGAGGCTGGGGCGGTCGGTAATTAATGGCGCCCCGCCTCCTCCTCCAGGCCAACCTCAACCACTGCCGCGCGGCACAGGATATGATGTCCCAAGTCCTCGCGGAGTGGGGGGTTGGCCTGGCTGTCGCCGCCGAGCCGTACCGCGTCCCTGATCACCCTCATTGGGTGGGCGACGCGGACGGCTTGGTGGCGACGGTATGGGGAGGTGGCGACGGGTCCCCGCCGTTCTCCATGCTGGAACGCGGTCGAGGATTCGTCGCCGTGGACTGGGGGGGAGTCGCCGTGGTGGGGTGCTACATATCGCCTCGCAGCGGTCACGTCGCGTTCGAGCAGTACCTAGCCGAGGTCGCGGCATGCGTGCAGCGCTGCGCGGCCCGGCCGGTGCTGGTCCTGGGAGACTTCAACGCCAAGTCGGTGGCGTGGGGGTCCCCCAGGACTTCCGTTCGCGGCGGGATCCTGGGCGACTGGGCGGCCGGACTCGACCTTCGGTTACTAAACCGGGGGTCGGAGCACACGTGTGTGCGGCGATATGGGGGGTCTATCGTGGATGATGGATTCGCGACCCCCAACGTCGTGCGCATGGTGTCGGGATGGCACGTGGTCGCGGGGGCAGAGACACTCTCGGATCACCGGTATATCCGGATGGAGGTCTCTGCCGCCGCGGGGGATGCATCCCGACACCACCGTCCGGGTGGTAACCCACCGCGCCGCTGGGCGCTTTGGCGCCTGAACAAGGATGCCCTGATGGCAGCTGCCCTCGCTGCAACTTGGCCGCAGAGGGCGGCCGAGTTGCCGAGTATAGAGGAGGAGGTCGCCCGGCTCGGGGGGATGGTCGCGAACATATGTGACGCGGCGATGCCCCGGATCGGGCGGGCTTCACCTCGCCAGGCGGTGTACTGGTGGTCGGCCGCGATCGCGGAAATGCGAGACGCGAGTGTCCGCGCCCGACGCCAGTACACCCGCGCGCGCCGTCGTCTACGGAGAGACGATAGCGTGGCGCGAGCGAGGACAGATGACCTGTATGAGGCATACCGCATGTCGCGGATGGCTCTGCAGGTCGCCATCAAACGGGCCAAGACCCGGGCATGGAAGGAGCTCCTCGAAACCCTTGATGACGACCCTTGGGGGCGCCCTTATAAGGTGGTGCTGAACAAGCTCCGCCCGTGGGCGCCCCCCGGCACCGAGGGTCTTGACCCCCGGCTGCTGGAGGGCGTGGTCAATACTCTCTTCCCAATTGGGGAGATGGGACCACGTCCTCCGGCAGAGGCGACGGCCCCGTTGGAGTGGGTGGCCGAGCCGGGGGTCACGCAGGGGGAGCTGGCCGCAGCAATCAGACGGCTCGGGGCGCGTAACACGGCCCCGGGTCCGGATGGTGTGCCTGGCCGGGTTTGGGTCTTAACCCACGGCGTCCTTGGGGCCGACCTCAGGCGGTTGTTTAACCGATGCCTGAGGGACGGGCGATTCCCCCCCAGTTGGAAGGTGGCGAGGATGGTCCTCCTCCGGAAGGAGGGTCGGCCCGCGGAGTCTCCATCCGCATACCGGCCCATCTGTCTCCTCGACGAGGTGGGCAAGCTCTTCGAGCGAGTGATTGCTGCCCGCCTCGTCGAGCACGTGTCGCGGGGTGCTCCGGGCCTGGCCGACTGCCAGTACGGTTTCCGGGGGGTCCGGTCGACGGTCGACGCGATCAGTCGGGTCAGGGTCCTCTTGGAGTCGGCCGTCTCCCGGGGAGTGGTGGCGTTGGCGGTATCGCTGGATATTGCCAACGCGTTTAACACCCTTCCCTGGGGGGAGATACGGAGGGGGCTCGAATATCATCGGGTACCCCCGTGTCTCAGGGCAGTCGTCGGGGATTATCTCCGCGGCAGGTGGATCGAGTATCCGGGCCGGAATGGTGATATGCGAAGGGAGGTCTACTGCGGGGTTCCGCAGGGGTCGGTCCTTGGGCCACTCCTGTGGAACATCGCGTACGACGCGGTGTTGCGGGCCGACCTCCCCGACGGCGTCAGTGCCGTGTGTTACGCAGATGACACACTGGTGCTGGCCGTCGGGGCTCAGTGGGGGAGGGCCAAGCGCCTCGCCGAGGAGGGGGCTCAACGCGTCGTCGACCGGATCAGGGGGATGGGGATGACGGTGGCGGTCCATAAGACCGAGGTGATAGCGTTCCACTCACCTCGGCAGGATCCGCCACCCCCTCTGATCCGGGTGGGTGGGGCTGATATCGAGGTGAAGCCCCGGATGAGTTTATCTGGGGTTGATCCTCGATAGCCACTGGCGCTTCGAGGAGCATTTCCGCTGCCTGGTTCCCCGGTTGGACAGGATGGTCTCGGCTTTAGGCCGGATCCTCCCCAACCTGGGGGGCCCGGCGGGACGAGTTCGCCGCCTCTATGTGGCAATGGTTCAGTCGGTGGCCCTATACGGGGCCCCCGTCTGGGCGGACGACCTGGCGGCCTCCCGGCGCAGCATGACGATGCTGCGTCGGGTGCAGAGGCAGATGGCGCTGAGGGTCGTCCGCGGCTACCGGACCGTGTCGCATGAGGCGGCGACGGTCCTTGCGGGGATGCCGCCCATGGATCTCCTCGCGCGGTCGCACGCGATGATGTATCGTCATCGTGTCGACCGTCGCGCGGGAGTGGGGGCGGTCCCGGGAGAGCAGGAACCTGCTTGGGGCGATTTGAAGCGCCAGGCCCGGCAGTTCGTGGTGCTCGCGTGGCAGGAGCGGTTGGCCCTGCCAACTGCGGGGCACCGGACAGTCGGGGCTGTTCGGCCACTGCTGTGTGAGTGGCTGGACAGAGGCCATGGAAGCCTTACTTACCGGATGGCACAGGTATTTTCCGGGCATGGAAGCTTCGGAAGGTACCTGTGCCGGATAGGGAAGGAGCCGACGGCGCGTTGCTGCCATTGTGACGCCGAGCAGGACACGGCTGATCATACCCTCCAGGTATGCCCAGCGTGGGAGGGGGAGCGCCGTATCCTGGTCGGCGTCATAGGGCGGGATGTCTCGCTGCCGGGTGTGGTGCGCGCCATGCTCGGCAGCGAGAGGAAGTGGAGGGCCGTGGCCTCCTTCTGCGAGACCGTAATGGTGCAGAAGGAGGTCGCGGGAAGGGAGCGCGAGCTTCAGCGGCGAGCTGAGGCTCGCGCTCGTATGGTGGCGCGAGGGCGTCGCCCGGGCGCCAGGCGTCGCGGGCGGCGGCCTTTGCGCGGCGGATGACCCTGGCTAGGAGGGGGGCCCTGAGGGGAGCCTCCTCCCGCCAGGCGGCGATGGGTCGGACCGGGTAGGTTCGGCCCACGGGGAGGCACCCTCGGTGGCCTGGAGCGGCCATGAGCTCCCGGCAGCCGAGGGGTAGAAACGGGGTCGCAGGCGGTTGCGAGTTGGGGCTCGCAGCCCGCCACTAAATGCGGCCCCGGGACGGATCGCGGTGGGATGGAGTGGCCCCGTCCTGCCGCTATGAGACAGAGTGCCTACCGGGTGGACCGTTTGTCCCCCCCCCCCCCCCGGGGATGGGCGCAAAGCGCGGGCACGGGGAGGATACCGGAAGAATGCTTCGAGCGATTCCCGGTATCCTCCCAAATCGTGCGGAAGGGTCACCGTGGGGTTTTTAGTGGGTAGGTCCCGTGCCCGTCATTCTACGGGCGCTGGGAATCCCACACAACCCTCCCGCCTCTCCCCAAAGAGGTGGGAGGGAGTCTTTCGAAGATTTTCCTCACGACAAAAAAAAAAAAAAAAAAAAAAAAAAGTTTGGTCTGGGATAGGTCTGGGATTGGCCCTCATCAGGCTCATACATTCGCGTTTTTCACATACTTGTTGAACTGATCCCGGGTATCTTCTGGTTTGGATCACGTAGTAATGTGGTACCACATTGAAACATTCAATTAAACCTGGTTTCGAACAATATTTTAGAGGACAACGCAAGTTAGGTCTGGGATAGGTCTGGGATTTGCCCTCATCAGACTCATACTTTCGCACACTTCACATACTCGTTGAACAGATCCTGGGTTCCTTTCTGCTTTGGATCACATAGTAATGTGGTACCACACTGAAACAGTCGATTAAACCAGGTTTCGATCAGTATTTTTGAGGATAACGCACGTTAGGTCTAGGTTAGGTCTGGTATTTTCACTCATCAGACTCATACTTTCGCATTCTTCACATACTTGTTGAACGGATCCTAGGTTTTTTCTGGTTTGGATCACGTAGTAATGTGGGACCACACTGAAACAATCAATTACACCTGGTTTCGATCAATATTTAAGAGAATAATTCATGTTAGGTCTAGTTTGGGGTCTGGGATTTGCTCTCATCAGGCTCATTCTTTCGCATATTTCTCAAACTTGATGGCTAGATCCTGGGCTTTTTTTGGATTGCATCACATAGTAATGAAGTACAACACTGAAACAGTCAATTAAACCTGGTTTCCATCAATATCTTAGAGGACAACGCAAGTTAGGTCTGGGATAGGTCTGGGATTTGCCCTCATCAGGCTCATACTTTCGCGTTTTTCACATCCTTGTTGAACAGATCCTGGGTTTTTTCTGGTTTGGATCACGTAGTAGTGTTGTTCCACACTGAAACAGTCCATTAAACCTGGTTTGGATCAATATTTTAGAGGATAACGCATGTTAGGTCTAGGTTAGGTCTGGGATTTTCACTCATCAGACCCATACTTTCGCATTCTTCACATACTCGTTGAACAAATCCTGGGTTATTTTCTGGTTTGGATCACATAGTAATGTGGTACCACACTGAAACAGTCGATTAAACCAGGTTTCGATCAATATTTTTGAGGATAACGCATGTTAGGTCTAGGTTAGGCCTGGGATTTTCACTCATCAAACTCATACTTTCGCATTCTTCACATACTTGTTGAACGGATCCTGCGTTTTTTCTGGTTTGCATCACGTAGTAATGTGGGACCACACTGAAACAGTCAATTAAACCTGGTTTCGATCAATATTTTAGAGGATAACGCAAGTTAGGTCTGGGATAGGTCTGGGATTTGCCCTCATCAGACTCATACTTACGCACACTTCACATACTCGTTGAACAGATCCTGGGTTATTTTCTGGTTTGGATCACATAGTAATGTGGTACCAAACTGAAACAGTCGATTAAACCAGGTTTCGATCAATATTTTTGAGGATAACGCATGTTAGGTCTAGGTTAGGCCTGGGATTTTCACTCATCAAACTCATACTTACGCATTCTTCACATACTTGTTGAACGGATCCTGGGTTTTTTCTGGTTTGAATCACGTAGTAATGTGGGACCACACTGAAACTGTCAATTAAACCTGGTTTCGATCAATATTTTAGAGGATAACGCAAGTTAGGTCTGGGATAGGTCTGGGATTTGCCCTCATCAGGCTCATACTTTCGCGTTTTTCACATACTTGTTGAACAGATCCTGGGTTTTTTCTGGTTTGGATCACGCAGTAGTGTGGTACCACACAGAAACAGTCCATTAAACCTGGTTGCGATCAATATTTTAGAGGATAACGCATGTTAGGTCTGGGATAGGTCTAGGATTTGCCCTCATCAGGCTCATTCTTTCGCATATTTCTTATACTTGATGGCTAGATCCTAGGCTTTTTCTGGATTGCATCACGTAGTAATGTGGTACCACACTGAAACATTCAATTAAACCTGGTCTTGATAAATATTTTAGAGGATAACGCATGTTAGGTCTGGGATAGGTGTGGGATTTGCCATCATCAGGCTCATACTTTCGCAGTTTTAACATGCATGCTGACCTGATCGAGGGTTTTTTCTGCTTTGGATCACGTAGTAAAGGGGTACCACACTAAAACTGTCAATTAAACCTGGTTTCGATCAATATTTTAGAGGATATCGCAAATTAGGTCTGGGTTAGGTCTGGGATTTGCCCTCATCAGGCTCATACTTTCACATATTTCTCATACTTCATGGCTAGATCCCGGGCTATTTCTGGATTGTATCACGTAGTAATGTGGTACCACGCTGAAACATTCAATTAAACCTGGTCTTGATAAATATTTTAGAGGATAACGCAAGTTAGGTCTGGGATAGGTCTGGGATTTGCCCTCATCAGACTCATACTTACGCACACTTCACATACTCGTTGAACAGATCCTGGGTTATTTTCTGCTTTGGATCACATAGTAATGTGGTACCAAACTGAAACAGTCGATTAAACCAGGTTTCGATCAATACTTTTGAGGATAACGCATGTTTGGTCTAGGTTAGGCCTGGGATTATCACTCATCAGACTCATACTTTCGCATTCTTCACATACTTGTTGAACGGATCCTGCGTTTTTTCTGGTTTGGATCACGTAGTAAAGTGGGACCACACTGAAACAGTCAATTAAACCTGGTTTCTTCCAATATTTTAGAGAATAATTCATGTTAGGTCTAGGTTAGGTCTGGGATTTGCTCTCATCAGGCTCATTCTGTCGCATATTTCTCATACTTGATGGCTAGATCCTGGGCTTTTTCTGGATTGGATCACGTAGTAAAGTGGTACCACACTGAAACATTCAATGAAACCTGGTCTGGAGAAATATTTTAGAGGATAACGCATCTTTGGTCTGGGTTAGGTCTAAGATTTGCCCTCATCAGGCTCACAGTTTCGCGTTTTTCACATACTTGTTGAACGGATCCTGGGTTTTTTCTGGTTTGGATCACGTAGTAATGTGGGACCACACTGAAACAGTCAATTAAACCTGGTCTTGATAAATATATTAGAGGATAACGCATGTTAGGTCTGGGATAGGTCTGGGATTTGCCCTCATCAGACCCATACTTTCGCACACTTCACATACTCGTTGAACAGATCCTGTGTTATTTTCTGGTTTGGATCACATAGTAATGTGGTACCACACTGAAACAGTCGATTAAACCTGGTTTCGCTCAATATTTTAGATGATAACGCATGTTAGGTCTAGGCCAGGCCTGGGATTTTCACTCATCAGACTCATACTTTCGCATTCTTCACATACTTGTTGAACGGATCCTGGGTTTTTTCTGGTTTGGATCACGTAGTAATGTGGTACCACACTGAAACATTCAATTAAACCTGGTCTTGATAAATATTTTAGAGGATAACGCATGTTAGGTCTGGGTTAGGTCTAGGATTTGCCCTCATCAGGCTCATACTATCGCATATTTCTCATACTTCAAGGCTAGATCCTGGGCTATTTCTGAATTGGATCACGTAGTAAAGTGGTACCACACTGAAACATTCAATGAAACCTGGTCTGGATAAATATTTTAGAGGACAACGCATCTTTGGTCTGGGATAGGTCTAAGATTTGCCCTCATCAGGCTCACAGTTTCGCGTTTTTCATATACTTGTTGAACAGATCCTGGGTTTTTTCTGGTTTGGATCACGAAGTAGTGTGGTACCACACTGAAACCGTCCATTAAACCTGGTTTCGCTCAATATTTTAGAGGATAACACATGTTAGGTCTAGGTTAGTTCTGGGATTTGCTCTCATCAGGCTCATTCTTTCGCATATGTCTCATACTTGATGGCTAGATCCTGTGCTTTTTCTGGATTGCATCACGTAGTAACGTAGTACCACACTGAAACAGTCAACGAAACCTGGTTTCCATCAATATTTTAGAGGACAACGCAAGTTAGGTCTAGGTAAGGCCTGAGATTTTCATTGATCAGACTCATACATTCGCATTCTTCACATACTTGTTGAACGGATCCTGGGTTTTTTCTGTTTTGGATCACGTAGTAATGTGGGACCACACTGAAACAATCAATTAAACCTGGTCCTGATAAATATTTTAGAGGATAACGCATGTTAGGTCTGGGTAAGGTCTAGGACTTGCCCTCATCAGGCTCATACTTTCGCACACTTGACATACTCGTTGATCAGATCCTGGGTTTTTTTCTGGTTTGGATCACGTAGTAATGTGGTACCACACTGAAACAGTCGATTAAACCTGGTTTCGATCAATATTTTAGAGAATAATTCATGTTAGGTCTAGGTTAGGTCTGGGATTTGCTCTCATCAGGCTCATTCTTTCGCATATTTCTCATACATGTAGAACAGATCCTGGGTTTTTTCTGTTTTGGATCACGTAGTAATGTGGGACCACACTGAAACAATCAATTAAACCTGGTCTTGATAAATATTTTAGAGGATAACGCATGTTAGGTCTGGGTTAGGTCTAGGATTTGCCCTCATCAGGCTCATACTTTCGCATATTGCTCATACTTCATGGCTAGATCCTGGGCTGTTTCTGGATTGTATCACGTAGTAATGTGGTACCACGCTGAAACAGTCAATTAAACCTGATTTCGATCAATATTTTAGAGGATAACGCAAGTTAGGTCTGGGATACGTCTAGGATTTGCCCTCATCAGGTTCTTACTTTCGCATATTTCTCAAACTTGATGACTAGATCCTGGGCTTTTTCTGGATTGCATCACGTAGTAATGAAGTACCACACTGAAACAGCCAATAAAACCTGGTTTCCATCAATATTTTAGAGGACAACGCAAGTTAGGTCTGGGATAGGTCTGGGATTTGCCCTCATCAGGCTCATACTTTCGCGTTTTTCACATACTTGTTGAACAGATCCTGGGTTTTTTCTGGTTGGGATCCCGTAGTAGTGTGGTACCACACTGAAACAGTCCATTAAACCTGGTTTCGCTCAATATTTTAGAGGATAACGCATGTTAGGTCTGGGTCAGGCCTGGGATTTTCACTCATCAGACTCATACTTTCGCATTCTTCACATACTTGTTGAACGGATCCTGGGTTTTGTCTGGTTTGGATCACGTAGTAATGTGGGACCACACTGAAACAATCAATTAAACCTGGTCTTGATAAATATTTTAGAGGATAACACATGTTAGGTCTGGGTTAGGTCTAGGATTTGCCCTCGTGAGGCTCATACTTTCGCATATTTCTCATACTTCATGGCTAGATCCTGGGCTATTTCTGGATTGGATCACGTAGTAATGTGGTACCACACTGAAACATTCAATTAAACCTGGTCTTGATAAATATATTAGAGGATAACGCAAGTTAGGTCTGGGATAGGTCTGGGATTTGCCCTCATCAGTCTCATACTTACGCACACTTCACATACTCGTTGAACAGATCCTGAGTTATTTTCTGGTTTGGATCACATAGTAATGTGGTACCAAACTGAAACAGTCGATTAAACCAGGTTTCGATCAATACTTTTGAGGATAACGCATGTTTGGTCTAGGTAAGGCCTGGGATTTTCGCTCATCAGACTCATACTTTCGCATTCTTCACATACTTGTTGAACGGATCCTGCGTTTTTTCTGGTTTGGATCACGTAGTAAAGTGGGACCACACTGAAACAGTCAATTAAACCTGGTTTCGACCAATATTTTAGAGAATAATTCATGTTAGGTCTAGGTTAGGTCTGGGATTTGCTCTCATCAGGCTCATTCTTTCGCATATTTCTCATACTTGATGGCTAGATCCTGGGCTTTTTCTGGATTGCATGACGTAGTAATGAAGTACAACACTGAAACAGTCAATTAAACCTGGTTTCCATCAATATTTTACAGGATAACGCATGTTTGGTCTGGGATAGGTCTGGGATTTGCCCTCATCAGACTCATACTTTCGCACACTTCACATACTCGTTGAACAGATCCTGGGTTATTTTCTGGTTTGGATCACATAGTAATGTGGTACCACACTGAAACAGTCGATTAAACCTGGTTTCGCTCAATATTTTAGAGGATAACGCGTGCTAGGTCTAGGTCAGGCCTGGGATTTTCACACATCAGACTCATACTTTCGCATTCTTCACATACTTGTTGAACGGATCCTGGGTTTTCTCTGGTTTGGATCACGTAGTAATGTGGTACCACACTGAAACATTCAATTAAACCTGGTCTTGATAAATATATTTGAGGATAACGCATGTTAGGTCTGGGATAGGTCTGGGATTTGCCCTCATGAGACTCATACTTTCGCACACTTCACATACTCGTTGAACAGATCCTGGGTTATTTTCTGGTTCGGATCACGTAGTAATGTGGTACCACACTGAAACAGTCGATTAAACCTGGTTTCGCTCAATATTTTAGAGGATAACGCATGCTAGGTCTAGGTCAGGCCTGGGATTTTCACTCATCAGACTCATACTTTCGCATTCTTCACATACTTGTTGAACGGATCCCGGGTTTTCTCTGGTTTGGATCACGTAGTAATGTGGTACCACACTGAAACATTCAATTAAACCTGGTCTTGATAAATATTTTAGAGGAAAACACATGTTAGGTCTGGGTTAGGACTAGGATTTGCCCGCATCAGGCTCATACTTTCGCATATTTCTCATTCTTCATGGCTAGATCCTTGGCTATTTCTGGATTGGATCACGTAGTAAAGTGGTACCACACTGAAACATTCAATGAAACCTGATCTGGATAAATATTTTAGAGGATAACGCATCTTAGGTCTGGGTTAGGTCTAAGATTTGCCCACATCAGACTCATACTTTCGCACATTTCTCATACTTCATGGCTAGATCCTGGGCTATTTCTGGATTGGATCACGTAGTAATGTGGTACCACACTGAAACTGTCAATTAAACCTGGTATCGATCAATATTTTAGAGGATAACGCAAGTTAGGTCTGGGATAGGTCTGGGATTTGCCCTCATCAGGCTCATACTTTCGCGTTTTTCACATACTTGTTGAACAGATCCTGGGTTTTTTCTGGTTTGGATCACGTAGTAATATGGGTACACACTGATACAATCAACTAAACCTGGTCTTGATAAATATTTTAGAGGATAACGCATGTTAGGTCAGGGATAGGTCTGGGATTTGCCCTCATCAGACTCATACTTTCGCACACTTCACATACTCGTTGAACAGATCCTGGGTTATTTTCTGGTTTGGATCACATAGTAATGTGGTACCACACTGAAACAGTCGATTAAACCTGGTTTCGCTCAATATTTTAGAGGATAACGCATGTTTGGTCTGGGATAGGTCTGGGATTTGCCCTCATCAGACTCATACTTTCGCACACTTCACATACTCGTTGAACAGATCCTGGGTTATTTTCTGGTTTGGATCACATAGTAATGTGGTACCACACTGAAACAGTCGATTAAACCTGGTTTCGATGAATATTTTAGAGGATAACGCAAGTTAGGTCTGGGATAGGTCCGGGATTTGCCCTCATCAGGCTCATACTTTCGCGTTTTTCACATTCTTGTTGAACAGATCCTGGGTTTTTTCTGGTTTGGGTCACGTAGTAGTGTGATACTACACTGAAACATTCAATGAAACCTGGTCTGGATAAATATTTTAGAGGATAACGCATCTTAGGTCTGGGTTAGGTCTAAGATTTGCCCTCATCAGGCTCACAGTTTCGCGTTTTTCACATACTTGTTGAACAGATCCTGGGTTTTTTCTGGTTTGGATCACGAAGTAGTGTGGTACCACACTGAAACAGTCCATTAAACCTGGTTTCGCTCATTATTTTAGAGGATAACGCATGTTAGGTCTAGGTTAGGACTGGGATTTGCTCTCATCAGGCTCATTCTTTCGCATATTTCTCATACTTGATGGCTAGATCCTGGGCTTTTTCTGGATTGCATCACGTAGTAATGTGGTACCACGCTGAAACAGTCAATTAAACCTGGTTTCGATCAATATTTTAGAGGATAACGCAAGTTAGGTCTGGGATAGGTCTAGGATTTGCCCTCATCAGACTCATACTTTCGCATTCTTCACATACTTGTTGAACGGATCCTGGGTTTTTTCTGGTTTGGATCACATAGTAATGTGGTACCACACTGAAACAGTCGATTAAACCAGGTTTCGATCAATATTTTTGAGGATAACGCATGTTAGGTCTAGGTTAGGCCTGGGATTTTCACTCATCAGACTCATACTTTCGCATTCTTCACATACTTGTTGAACGGATCCTGGGTTTTTTCTGGTTTGGATCACGTAGTAATGTGGGTCCACACCGAAACAATCAATTAAACCTGGTCTTGATAAATATTTTAGAGGATAACGCATGTTAGGTCTGGGATAGGTCTGGGATTTGCCCTCATCAGGCTCATAATTTCGCGTTTTTCACATACTTGTTGAACAGATCCTGGGTTTTTTCTGGTTTGGGTCACGTAGTAATGTAGTACCACACTGAAACATTCTATTAAACCTGGTCTTGATAAATATTTTAGAGGCTAACGCATGTTAGGTCTGGCTTACGTCTAGGATTTGCCCTCATCAGGCTCATACTTTCGCATATTTCTCATACTTCATGGCTAGATCCTGGGCTGTTTCTGCATTGTATCACGTAGTAATGTGGTACCACGCTGAAACAGTCAATTAAACCTGGTTTCGATCAATATTTTAGAGGATAACGCAAGTTAGGTCTGGGATAGGTCTAGGATTTGCCCTCATCAGGCTCTTACTATCGCATATTTCTCATACTTCATGGCTAGATCCTGGGCTATTTCTGGATTGGATCACGTAGTAAAGTGGTACAACACTGAAACATTCAATGAAACCTGTTCTGGATAAATATTTTAGAGGATAACGCATCTTAGGTCTGGGTTAGGTCTAAGATTTGCCCTCATCAGGCTCACAGATACGCATTTTTCACATACTTGTTAAACAGATCCTGGGTTTTTTCTGGCTTGGATCACGTAGTAATGTGGTACCACACTAAAACAGTGAATTAAACCTGGTTTCGATCAATATTTTAGAGGATAACGCAAGCTAGGTCTGGGATAGGTCTGGGATTAGCCCTCATCAGACTCATACTTTCGCAAAATTCACATACTCGTTGACAAGATCCTGGGTTTTTTTCTGGTTTGGATCACGTAGTAATGTGGTTCCACGCTGAAACAGTCGATTAAACCTGGTTTCGATCAATATTTTAGAGGATAACGCAAGTTAGGTCTGGGATAGGTCTGGGATTTGCCCTCATCAGGCTCATACTTTCGCATTCTTCACATACTTGTTGAACGGATCCTGGGTTTTCTCTGGTTTGGATCACGTAGTAATGTGGTACCACACTGAAACATTCAATTAAACCTGGTCTTGATAAATATTTTAGAGGATAACACATGTTAGGTCTGGGTTAGGTCTAGGATTTGCCCTCATCAGGCTCATACTTTCGCATATTTCTCATACTTCATGGCTAGATCCTTGGCTATTTCTGGATTGGATCACGTAGTAAAGTGGTACCACACTGAAACATTCAATGAAACCTGGTCTGGATAAATATTTTAGAGGATAACGCATCTTAGGTCTGGGTTAGGTCTAAGATTTGCCCACATCAGACTCATACTTTCGCACATTTCTCATACTTCATGGCTAGATCCTGGGCTATTTCTGGATTGGATCACGTAGTAATGTGGTACCACACTGAAACTGTCAATTAAACCTGGTACCGATCAATATTTTAGAGGATAACGCAAGTGAGGTCTGGGATAGGTCTGGGATTTGCCCTCATCAGGCTCATACTTTCGCGTTTTTCACATACTTGTTGAACAGATCCTGGGCTTTTTCTGGTTTGGATCACGTAGTAATATGGGTACACACTGATACAATCAACTAAACCTGGTCTTGATAAATATTTTAGAGGATAACGCATGTTAGGTCAGGGATAGGTCTGGGATTTGCCCTCATCAGACTCATACTTTCGCACACTTCACATACTCGTTGAACAGATCCTGGGTTATTTGCTGGTTTGGATCACATAGTAATGTGGTACCACACTGAAACAGTCGATTAAACCTGGTTTCGCTCAATATTTTAGAGGATAACGCATGTTAGGTCTGGGATAGGTCTGGGATTTGCCCTCATCAGACTCATACTTTCGCACACTTCACATACTCGTTGAACAGATCCTGGGTTATTTTCTGGTTTGGATCACATAGTAATGTGGTACCACACTGAAACAGTCGATTAAACCTGGTTTCGATGAATATCTTAGAGGATAACGCAAGTTAGGTCTGGGATAGGTCCGGGATTTGCCCTCATCAGGCTCATACTTTCGCGTTTTTCACATACTTGTTGAACAGATCCTGTGTTTTTTCTGGTTTGGGTCACGTAGTAGTGTGATACTACACTGAAACATTCAATGAAACCTGGTCTGGATAAATATTTTAGAGGATAACGCATCTTAGGTCTGGGTTAGGTCTAAGATTTGCCCTCATCAGGCTCACAGTTTCGCGTTTTTCACATACTTGTTGAACAGATCCTGAGTTTTTTCTGGTTTGGATCACGAAGTAGTGTGGTACCACACTGAAACAGTCCATTAAACCTGGTTTCGCTCATTATTTTAGAGGATAACGCATGTTAGGTCTAGGTTAGGTCTGGGATTTGCTCTCATCAGGCTCATTCTTTCGCATATTTCTCATACTTGATGGCTAGATCCTGGGCTTTTTCTGGATTGCATCACGTAGTAATGTGGTACCACGCTGAAACAGTCAATTAAACCTGGTTTCGATCAATATTTTAGAGGATAACGCAAGTTAGGTCTGGGATAGGTCTAGGATTTGCCCTCATCAGACTCATACTTTCGCATTCTTCACATACTTGTTGAACGGATCCTGGGTTTTTTCTGGTTTGGATCACATAGTAATGTGGTACCACACTGAAACAGTCGATTAAACCAGGTTTCGACCAATATTTTTGAGGAGAACGCATGTTAGGTCTAGGTTAGGCCTGGGATTTTCACTCATCAGACTCATACTTTCGCATTCTTCACATACTTGTTGAACGGATCCTGGGTTTTTTCTGGTTTGGATCACGTAGTAATGTGGGTCCACACCGAAACAATCAATTAAACCTGGTTTCGATGAATATTTTAGAGGATAACGCAAGTTAGGTCTGGGATAGGTCCGGGATTTGCCCTCATCAGGCTCATAATTTCGCGTTTTTCACATACTTGTTGAACAGATCCTGGGTTTTTTCTGGTTTGGGTCACGTAGTAGTGTGATACTACACTGAAACATTCAATGAAACCTGGTCTGGATAAATATTTTAGAGGATAACGCATCTTAGGTCTGGGTTAGGTCTAAGATTTGCCCTCATCAGGCTCACAGTTTCGCGTTTTTCACATACTTGTTGAACAGATCCTGGGTTTTTTCTGGTTTGGATCACGAAGTAGTGTGGTACCACACTGAAACAGTCCATTAAACCTGGTTTCGCTCATTATTTTAGAGGATAACGCATGTTAGGTCTAGGTTAGGTCTGGGATTTGCTCTCATCAGGCTCATTCTTTCGCATATTTCTCATACTTGATGGCTAGATCCTGGGCTTTTTCTGGATTGCATCACGTAGTAATGTGGTACCACGCTGAAACAGTCAATTAAACCTGGTTTCGATCAATATTTTAGAGGATAACGCAAGTTAGGTCTGGGATAGGTCTAGGATTTGCCCTGATCAGACTCATACTTTCGCATTCTTCACATACTTGTTGAACGGATCCTGGGTTTTTTCTGGTTTGGATCACATAGTAATGTGGTACCACACTGAAACAGTCGATTAAACCAGGTTTCGATCAATATTTTTGAGGATAACGCATGTTAGGTCTAGGTTAGGCCTGGGATTTTCACTCATCAGACTCATACTTTCGCATTCTTCACATACTTGTTGAACGGATCCTGGGTTTTTTCTGGTTTGGATCACGTAGCAATGTGGGTCCACACCGAAACAATCAATTAAACCTGGTCTTGATAAATATTTTAGAGGATAACGCATGTTAGGTCTGGGATAGGTCTGGGATTTGCCCTCATCAGGCTCATAATTTCGCGTTTTTCACATACTTGTTGAACAGATCCTGGGTTTTTTCTGGTTTGGGTCACGTAGTAATGTAGTACCACACTGAAACATTCTATTAAACCTGGTCTTGATAAATATTTTAGAGGATAACGCATGTTAGGTCTGGGTTACGTCTAGGATTTGCCCTCATCAGGCTCATACTTTCGCATATTTCTCATACTTCATGGCTAGATCCTGGGCTGTTTCTGCATTGTATCACGTAGTAATGTGGTACCACGCTGAAACAGTCAATTAAACCTGGTTTCGATCAATATTTTAGAGGATAACGCAAGTTAGGTCTGGGATAGGTCTAGGATTTGCCCTCATCAGGCTCTTACTATCGCATATTTCTCATACTTCATGGCTAGATCCTGGGTTATTTCTGGATTGGATCACGTAGTAAAGTGGTACCACACTGAAACATTCAATGAAACCTGTTCTGGATAAATATTTTAGAGGATAACGCATCTTAGGTCTGGGTTAGGTCTAAGATTTGCCCTCATCAGGCTCACAGATACGCATTTTTCACATACTTGTTGAACAGATCCTGGGTTTTTTTCTGGTTTGGATCACGTAGTAATGTGGTTCCACACTGAAACAGTCGATTAAACCTGGTTTCGATCAATATTTGAGAGGATAACGCAAGTTTGGTCTGGGATAGGTCTGGGATTTGCCCTCATCAGGCTCATACTTTCGCGTTTTTCACATACTAGTTGAACAGATACTGGGTTTTTTCTGGTTTGGATCCCGCAGTAGTGTGGTACCACACTGAAACAGTCCATTAAACCTGGTTTCGCTCAATATTTTAGAGGATAACGCATGTTAGGTCTAGGTCAGGCCTGGTTTTTTCACTCATCAGACTCATACTTTCGCATTCTTCACATACTTGTTGAACGGATCCTGGGTTTTTTCTGGTTTGGATCACGTAGTAATGTGGGTCCACACTGAAACAATCAATTAAACCTGGTCTTGATAAATATTTTAGAGGATAACGCATGTTAGGTCTGGGTTACGTCTAGGATTTGCCCTCATCAGGCTCATATTTTCGCATATTTCTCATACTTCATGGATAGATCCTGGGCTGTTTCTGCATTGTTTCACGTAGTAATGTGGTACCACGCTGAAACAGTCAATTAAACCTGGTTTCGATCAATACTTTAGAGGATAACGCAAGTTAGGTCTGGGATAGGTCTAGGATTTGCCCTCATCAGGCTCTTACTATCGCATATTTCTCATACTTCATGGCTAGATCCTGGGCTATTTCTGGATTGGATCACGTAGTAAAGTGGTACCACACTGAAACATTCAATGAAACCTGGTCTGGATAAATATTTTAGAGGATAACGCATCTTAGGTCTGGGTTAGGTCTAAGATTTGCCCTCATCAGGCTCACAGTGTCGCGTTTTTCACATACTTGTTGAACAGATCCTGGGTTTTTTCTGGTTTGGATCACGTAGTAATGTGGTACCACACTAAAAAAGTCAATTAAACCTGGGTGCGATCAATATTTTGGAGGATAACGCAAGTTAGGTCTAGGATAGGTCTGGGATTTGCTCTCATCAGGCTCATTCTTTCGCATATTTCTCATACTTGATGGCTAGATCCTGAGCTTTTTCTGGATTGCATCACGTAGTAATGAATTACAGCACTGAAACAGTCAATTAAACCTGGTTTCCATCAATATTTTAGAGGACAACGCAAGTTAGGTCTGGGATGGGTCTGGGATTTGCCCTCATCAGGCTCATACTGTCGCGTTTTTCACATACTTATTGAACAGATCCTGGGCTTTTTCTGGTTTGGATCCCGTAGTAGTGTGGTACCACACTGAAACAGTCCATTAAACCTGGTTTCGCTCAATATTTTAGAGGATAACGCATGTTAGGTCTGGGTTAGGTCTAGGATTTGCCCTCATCAGGCTCATACCTTCGGATATTTCTCATACTTCATGGCTAGATCCTTGGCTATTTCTGGATTGGATCACGTAGTAAAGTGGTACCACACTGAAACATTCAATGAAACCTGGTCTGGATAAATATTTTAGAGGATAACGCATCTTAGGTCTGGGTTAGGTCCAAGATTTGCCCACATCAGACTCATACTTTCGCATATTTCTCATACTTCATGGCTAGATCCTGGGCTGTTTCTGAATTGTATCACGTAGTAATGTGGTACCACGCTGAAACAGTCAATGAAACCTGGTTTCCATCAATATTTTAGAGGACAACGCAAGTTAGGTCTTGGTAAGGCCTGAGATTTCCTCTGATCAGGCTCATACATTCGCATTCTTCACATACTTGTTGAACGGATCCTGGGTTTTTTCTGGTTTGGATCACGTAGTAATGTGGTACCACACTGAAACATTCAATTAAACCTGGTCTTGATAAATATTTTAGAGGAAAACACATGTTAGGTCTGGGTTAGGACTAGGATTTGCCCGCATCAGGCTCATACTTTCGCATATTTCTCATTCTTCATGGCTAGATCCTTGGCTATTTCTGGATTGGATCACGTAGTAAAGTGGTACCACACTGAAACATTCAATGAAACCTGGTCTGGATAAATATTTTAGAGGATAACGCATCTTAGGTCTGGGTTAGGTCTAAGATTTGCCTACATCAGACTCATACTTTCGCACATTTCTCATACTTCATGGCTAGATCCTGGGCTATTTCTGGATTGGATCACGTAGTAATGTGGTACCACACTGAAACTGTCAATTAAACCTGGTATCGATCAATATTTTAGAGGATAACGCAAGTTAGGTCTGGGATAGGTCTGGGATTTGCCCTCATCAGGCTCATACTTTCGCGTTTTTCACATACTTGTTGAACAGATCCTGGGTTTTTTCTGGTTTGGATCACGTAGTAATATGGGTACACACTGATACAATCAACTAAACCTGGTCTTGATAAATATTTTAGAGGATAACGCATGTTAGGTCAGGGATAGGTCTGGGATTTGCCCTCATCAGACTCATACTTTCGCACACTTCACATACTCGTTGAACAGATCCTGGGTTATTTTCTGGTTTGGATCACATAGTAATGTGGTACCACACTGAAACAGTCGATTAAACCTGGTTTCGCTCAATATTTTAGAGGATAACGCATGTTTGGTCTGGGATAGGTCTGGGATTTGCCCTCATCAGACTCATACTTTCGCACACTTCACATACTCGTTGAACAGATCCTGGGTTATTTTCTGGTTTGGATCACATAGTAATGTGGTACCACACTGAAACAGTCGATTAAACCTGGTTTCGATGAATATTTTAGAGGATAACGCAAGTTAGGTCTGGGATAGGTCCGGGATTTGCCCTCATCAGGCTCATACTTTCGCGTTTTTCACATTCTTGTTGAACAGATCCTGGGTTTTTTCTGGTTTGGGTCACGTAGTAGTGTGATACTACACTGAAACATTCAATGAAACCTGGTCTGGATAAATATTTTAGAGGATAACGCATCTTAGGTCTGGGTTAGGTCTAAGATTTGCCCTCATCAGGCTCACAGTTTCGCGTTTTTCACATACTTGTTGAACAGATCCTGGGTTTTTTCTGGTTTGGATCACGAAGTAGTGTGGTACCACACTGAAACAGTCCATTAAACCTGGTTTCGCTCATTATTTTAGAGGATAACGCATGTTAGGTCTAGGTTAGGACTGGGATTTGCTCTCATCAGGCTCATTCTTTCGCATATTTCTCATACTTGATGGCTAGATCCTGGGCTTTTTCTGGATTGCATCACGTAGTAATGTGGTACCACGCTGAAACAGTCAATTAAACCTGGTTTCGATCAATATTTTAGAGGATAACGCAAGTTAGGTCTGGGATAGGTCTAGGATTTGCCCTCATCAGACTCATACTTTCGCATTCTTCACATACTTGTTGAACGGATCCTGGGTTTTTTCTGGTTTGGATCACATAGTAATGTGGTACCACACTGAAACAGTCGATTAAACCAGGTTTCGATCAATATTTTTGAGGATAACGCATGTTAGGTCTAGGTTAGGCCTGGGATTTTCACTCATCAGACTCATACTTTCGCATTCTTCACATACTTGTTGAACGGATCCTGGGTTTTTTCTGGTTTGGATCACGTAGTAATGTGGGTCCACACCGAAACAATCAATTAAACCTGGTCTTGATAAATATTTTAGAGGATAACGCATGTTAGGTCTGGGATAGGTCTGGGATTTGCCCTCATCAGGCTCATAATTTCGCGTTTTTCACATACTTGTTGAACAGATCCTGGGTTTTTTCTGGTTTGGGTCACGTAGTAATGTAGTACCACACTGAAACATTCTATTAAACCTGGTCTTGATAAATATTTTAGAGGCTAACGCATGTTAGGTCTGGCTTACGTCTAGGATTTGCCCTCATCAGGCTCATACTTTCGCATATTTCTCATACTTCATGGCTAGATCCTGGGCTGTTTCTGCATTGTATCACGTAGTAATGTGGTACCACGCTGAAACAGTCAATTAAACCTGGTTTCGATCAATATTTTAGAGGATAACGCAAGTTAGGTCTGGGATAGGTCTAGGATTTGCCCTCATCAGGCTCTTACTATCGCATATTTCTCATACTTCATGGCTAGATCCTGGGCTATTTCTGGATTGGATCACGTAGTAAAGTGGTACAACACTGAAACATTCAATGAAACCTGTTCTGGATAAATATTTTAGAGGATAACGCATCTTAGGTCTGGGTTAGGTCTAAGATTTGCCCTCATCAGGCTCACAGATACGCATTTTTCACATACTTGTTAAACAGATCCTGGGTTTTTTCTGGCTTGGATCACGTAGTAATGTGGTACCACACTAAAACAGTGAATTAAACCTGGTTTCGATCAATATTTTAGAGGATAACGCAAGCTAGGTCTGGGATAGGTCTGGGATTAGCCCTCATCAGACTCATACTTTCGCAAAATTCACATACTCGTTGACAAGATCCTGGGTTTTTTTCTGGTTTGGATCACGTAGTAATGTGGTTCCACGCTGAAACAGTCGATTAAACCTGGTTTCGATCAATATTTTAGAGGATAACGCAAGTTAGGTCTGGGATAGGTCTGGGATTTGCCCTCATCAGGCTCATACTTTCGCATTCTTCACATACTTGTTGAACGGATCCTGGGTTTTCTCTGGTTTGGATCACGTAGTAATGTGGTACCACACTGAAACATTCAATTAAACCTGGTCTTGATAAATATTTTAGAGGAAAACACATGTTAGGTCTGGGTTAGGTCTAGGATTTGCCCTCATCAGGCTCATACTTTCGCATATTTCTCATACTTCATGGCTAGATCCTTGGCTATTTCTGGATTGGATCACGTAGTAAAGTGGTACCACACTGAAACATTCAATGAAACCTGGTCTGGATAAATATTTTAGAGGATAACGCATCTTAGGTCTGGGTTAGGTCTAAGATTTGCCCACATCAGACTCATACTTTCGCACATTTCTCATACTTCATGGCTAGATCCTGGGCTATTTCTGGATTGGATCACGTAGTAATGTGGTACCACACTGAAACTGTCAATTAAACCTGGTACCGATCAATATTTTAGAGGATAACGCAAGTGAGGTCTGGGATAGGTCTGGGATTTGCCCTCATCAGGCTCATACTTTCGCGTTTTTCACATACTTGTTGAACAGATCCTGGGCTTTTTCTGGTTTGGATCACGTAGTAATATGGGTACACACTGATACAATCAACTAAACCTGGTCTTGATAAATATTTTAGAGGATAACGCATGTTAGGTCAGGGATAGGTCTGGGATTTGCCCTCATCAGACTCATACTTTCGCACACTTCACATACTCGTTGAACAGATCCTGGGTTATTTGCTGGTTTGGATCACATAGTAATGTGGTACCACACTGAAACAGTCGATTAAACCTGGTTTCGCTCAATATTTTAGAGGATAACGCATGTTAGGTCTGGGATAGGTCTGGGATTTGCCCTCATCAGACTCATACTTTCGCACACTTCACATACTCGTTGAACAGATCCTGGGTTATTTTCTGGTTTGGATCACATAGTAATGTGGTACCACACTGAAACAGTCGATTAAACCTGGTTTCGATGAATATCTTAGAGGATAACGCAAGTTAGGTCTGGGATAGGTCCGGGATTTGCCCTCATCAGGCTCATACTTTCGCGTTTTTCACATACTTGTTGAACAGATCCTGTGTTTTTTCTGGTTTGGGTCACGTAGTAGTGTGATACTACACTGAAACATTCAATGAAACCTGGTCTGGATAAATATTTTAGAGGATAACGCATCTTAGGTCTGGGTTAGGTCTAAGATTTGCCCTCATCAGGCTCACAGTTTCGCGTTTTTCACATACTTGTTGAACAGATCCTGAGTTTTTTCTGGTTTGGATCACGAAGTAGTGTGGTACCACACTGAAACAGTCCATTAAACCTGGTTTCGCTCATTATTTTAGAGGATAACGCATGTTAGGTCTAGGTTAGGTCTGGGATTTGCTCTCATCAGGCTCATTCTTTCGCATATTTCTCATACTTGATGGCTAGATCCTGGGCTTTTTCTGGATTGCATCACGTAGTAATGTGGTACCACGCTGAAACAGTCAATTAAACCTGGTTTCGATCAATATTTTAGAGGATAACGCAAGTTAGGTCTGGGATAGGTCTAGGATTTGCCCTCATCAGACTCATACTTTCGCATTCTTCACATACTTGTTGAACGGATCCTGGGTTTTTTCTGGTTTGGATCACATAGTAATGTGGTACCACACTGAAACAGTCGATTAAACCAGGTTTCGACCAATATTTTTGAGGAGAACGCATGTTAGGTCTAGGTTAGGCCTGGGATTTTCACTCATCAGACTCATACTTTCGCATTCTTCACATACTTGTTGAACGGATCCTGGGTTTTTTCTGGTTTGGATCACGTAGTAATGTGGGTCCACACCGAAACAATCAATTAAACCTGGTTTCGATGAATATTTTAGAGGATAACGCAAGTTAGGTCTGGGATAGGTCCGGGATTTGCCCTCATCAGGCTCATAATTTCGCGTTTTTCACATACTTGTTGAACAGATCCTGGGTTTTTTCTGGTTTGGGTCACGTAGTAGTGTGATACTACACTGAAACATTCAATGAAACCTGGTCTGGATAAATATTTTAGAGGATAACGCATCTTAGGTCTGGGTTAGGTCTAAGATTTGCCCTCATCAGGCTCACAGTTTCGCGTTTTTCACATACTTGTTGAACAGATCCTGGGTTTTTTCTGGTTTGGATCACGAAGTAGTGTGGTACCACACTGAAACAGTCCATTAAACCTGGTTTCGCTCATTATTTTAGAGGATAACGCATGTTAGGTCTAGGTTAGGTCTGGGATTTGCTCTCATCAGGCTCATTCTTTCGCATATTTCTCATACTTGATGGCTAGATCCTGGGCTTTTTCTGGATTGCATCACGTAGTAATGTGGTACCACGCTGAAACAGTCAATTAAACCTGGTTTCGATCAATATTTTAGAGGATAACGCAAGTTAGGTCTGGGATAGGTCTAGGATTTGCCCTGATCAGACTCATACTTTCGCATTCTTCACATACTTGTTGAACGGATCCTGGGTTTTTTCTGGTTTGGATCACATAGTAATGTGGTACCACACTGAAACAGTCGATTAAACCAGGTTTCGATCAATATTTTTGAGGATAACGCATGTTAGGTCTAGGTTAGGCCTGGGATTTTCACTCATCAGACTCATACTTTCGCATTCTTCACATACTTGTTGAACGGATCCTGGGTTTTTTCTGGTTTGGATCACGTAGCAATGTGGGTCCACACCGAAACAATCAATTAAACCTGGTCTTGATAAATATTTTAGAGGATAACGCATGTTAGGTCTGGGATAGGTCTGGGATTTGCCCTCATCAGGCTCATAATTTCGCGTTTTTCACATACTTGTTGAACAGATCCTGGGTTTTTTCTGGTTTGGGTCACGTAGTAATGTAGTACCACACTGAAACATTCTATTAAACCTGGTCTTGATAAATATTTTAGAGGATAACGCATGTTAGGTCTGGGTTACGTCTAGGATTTGCCCTCATCAGGCTCATACTTTCGCATATTTCTCATACTTCATGGCTAGATCCTGGGCTGTTTCTGCATTGTATCACGTAGTAATGTGGTACCACGCTGAAACAGTCAATTAAACCTGGTTTCGATCAATATTTTAGAGGATAACGCAAGTTAGGTCTGGGATAGGTCTAGGATTTGCCCTCATCAGGCTCTTACTATCGCATATTTCTCATACTTCATGGCTAGATCCTGGGTTATTTCTGGATTGGATCACGTAGTAAAGTGGTACCACACTGAAACATTCAATGAAACCTGTTCTGGATAAATATTTTAGAGGATAACGCATCTTAGGTCTGGGTTAGGTCTAAGATTTGCCCTCATCAGGCTCACAGATACGCATTTTTCACATACTTGTTGAACAGATCCTGGGTTTTTTTCTGGTTTGGATCACGTAGTAATGTGGTTCCACACTGAAACAGTCGATTAAACCTGGTTTCGATCAATATTTGAGAGGATAACGCAAGTTTGGTCTGGGATAGGTCTGGGATTTGCCCTCATCAGGCTCATACTTTCGCGTTTTTCACATACTAGTTGAACAGATACTGGGTTTTTTCTGGTTTGGATCCTGCAGTAGTGTGGTACCACACTGAAACAGTCCATTAAACCTGGTTTCGCTCAATATTTTAGAGGATAACGCATGTTAGGTCTAGGTCAGGCCTGGTTTTTTCACTCATCAGACTCATACTTTCGCATTCTTCACATACTTGTTGAACGGATCCTGGGTTTTTTCTGGTTTGGATCACGTAGTAATGTGGGTCCACACTGAAACAATCAATTAAACCTGGTCTTGATAAATATTTTAGAGGATAACGCATGTTAGGTCTGGGTTACGTCTAGGATTTGCCCTCATCAGGCTCATATTTTCGCATATTTCTCATACTTCATGGATAGATCCTGGGCTGTTTCTGCATTGTTTCACGTAGTAATGTGGTACCACGCTGAAACAGTCAATTAAACCTGGTTTCGATCAATACTTTAGAGGATAACGCAAGTTAGGTCTGGGATAGGTCTAGGATTTGCCCTCATCAGGCTCTTACTATCGCATATTTCTCATACTTCATGGCTAGATCCTGGGCTATTTCTGGATTGGATCACGTAGTAAAGTGGTACCACACTGAAACATTCAATGAAACCTGGTCTGGATAAATATTTTAGAGGATAACGCATCTTAGGTCTGGGTTAGGTCTAAGATTTGCCCTCATCAGGCTCACAGTGTCGCGTTTTTCACATACTTGTTGAACAGATCCTGGGTTTTTTCTGGTTTGGATCACGTAGTAATGTGGTACCACACTAAAAAAGTCAATTAAACCTGGGTGCGATCAATATTTTGGAGGATAACGCAAGTTAGGTCTAGGATAGGTCTGGGATTTGCTCTCATCAGGCTCATTCTTTCGCATATTTCTCATACTTGATGGCTAGATCCTGAGCTTTTTCTGGATTGCATCACGTAGTAATGAATTACAGCACTGAAACAGTCAATTAAACCTGGTTTCCATCAATATTTTAGAGGACAACGCAAGTTAGGTCTGGGATGGGTCTGGGATTTGCCCTCATCAGGCTCATACTGTCGCGTTTTTCACATACTTATTGAACAGATCCTGGGCTTTTTCTGGTTTGGATCCCGTAGTAGTGTGGTACCACACTGAAACAGTCCATTAAACCTGGTTTCGCTCAATATTTTAGAGGATAACGCATGTTAGGTCTGGGTTAGGTCTAGGATTTGCCCTCATCAGGCTCATACCTTCGGATATTTCTCATACTTCATGGCTAGATCCTTGGCTATTTCTGGATTGGATCACGTAGTAAAGTGGTACCACACTGAAACATTCAATGAAACCTGGTCTGGATAAATATTTTAGAGGATAACGCATCTTAGGTCTGGGTTAGGTCCAAGATTTGCCCACATCAGACTCATACTTTCGCATATTTCTCATACTTCATGGCTAGATCCTGGGCTGTTTCTGAATTGTATCACGTAGTAATGTGGTACCACGCTGAAACAGTCAATGAAACCTGGTTTCCATCAATATTTTAGAGGACAACGCAAGTTAGGTCTTGGTAAGGCCTGAGATTTCCTCTGATCAGGCTCATACATTCGCATTCTTCACATACTTGTTGAACGGATCCTGGGTTTTTTCTGGTTTGGATCACGTAGTAATGTGGTACCACACTGAAACATTCAATTAAACCTGGTCTTGATAAATATTTTAGAGGAAAACACATGTTAGGTCTGGGTTAGGACTAGGATTTGCCCGCATCAGGCTCATACTTTCGCATATTTCTCATTCTTCATGGCTAGATCCTTGGCTATTTCTGGATTGGATCACGTAGTAAAGTGGTACCACACTGAAACATTCAATGAAACCTGGTCTGGATAAATATTTTAGAGGATAACGCATCTTAGGTCTGGGTTAGGTCTAAGATTTGCCTACATCAGACTCATACTTTCGCACATTTCTCATACTTCATGGCTAGATCCTGGGCTATTTCTGGATTGGATCACGTAGTAATGTGGTACCACACTGAAACTGTCAATTAAACCTGGTATCGATCAATATTTTAGAGGATAACGCAAGTTAGGTCTGGGATAGGTCTGGGATTTGCCCTCATCAGGCTCATACTTTCGCGTTTTTCACATACTTGTTGAACAGATCCTGGGTTTTTTCTGGTTTGGATCACGTAGTAATATGGGTACACACTGATACAATCAACTAAACCTGGTCTTGATAAATATTTTAGAGGATAACGCATGTTAGGTCAGGGATAGGTCTGGGATTTGCCCTCATCAGACTCATACTTTCGCACACTTCACATACTCGTTGAACAGATCCTGGGTTATTTTCTGGTTTGGATCACATAGTAATGTGGTACCACACTGAAACAGTCGATTAAACCTGGTTTCGCTCAATATTTTAGAGGATAACGCATGTTTGGTCTGGGATAGGTCTGGGATTTGCCCTCATCAGACTCATACTTTCGCACACTTCACATACTCGTTGAACAGATCCTGGGTTATTTTCTGGTTTGGATCACATAGTAATGTGGTACCACACTGAAACAGTCGATTAAACCTGGTTTCGATGAATATTTTAGAGGATAACGCAAGTTAGGTCTGGGATAGGTCCGGGATTTGCCCTCATCAGGCTCATACTTTCGCGTTTTTCACATTCTTGTTGAACAGATCCTGGGTTTTTTCTGGTTTGGGTCACGTAGTAGTGTGATACTACACTGAAACATTCAATGAAACCTGGTCTGGATAAATATTTTAGAGGATAACGCATCTTAGGTCTGGGTTAGGTCTAAGATTTGCCCTCATCAGGCTCACAGTTTCGCGTTTTTCACATACTTGTTGAACAGATCCTGGGTTTTTTCTGGTTTGGATCACGAAGTAGTGTGGTACCACACTGAAACAGTCCATTAAACCTGGTTTCGCTCAATATTTTAGAGGATAACGCATGTTAGGTCTAGGTCAGGCCTGGTTTTTTCACTCATCAGACTCATACTTTCGCATTCTTCACATACTTGTTGAACGGATCCTGGGTTTTTTCTGGTTTGGATCACGTAGTAATGTGGGTCCACACTGAAACAATCAATTAAACCTGGTCTTGATAAATATTTTAGAGGATAACGCATGTTAGGTCTGGGTTACGTCTAGGATTTGCCCTCATCAGGCTCATATTTTCGCATATTTCTCATACTTCATGGATAGATCCTGGGCTGTTTCTGCATTGTTTCACGTAGTAATGTGGTACCACGCTGAAACAGTCAATTAAACCTGGTTTCGATCAATACTTTAGAGGATAACGCAAGTTAGGTCTGGGATAGGTCTAGGATTTGCCCTCATCAGGCTCATACTTTCGCATATTTCTCATTCTTCATGGCTAGATCCTTGGCTATTTCTGGATTGGATCACGTAGTAAAGTGGTACCACACTGAAACATTCAATGAAACCTGGTCTGGATAAATATTTTAGAGGATAACGCATCTTAGGTCTGGGTTAGGTCTAAGATTTGCCCTCATCAGGCTCACAGTGTCGCGTTTTTCACATACTTGTTGAACAGATCCTGGGTTTTTTCTGGTTTGGATCACGTAGTAATGTGGTACCACACTAAAAAAGTCAATTAAACCTGGGTGCGATCAATATTTTGGAGGATAACGCAAGTTAGGTCTAGGATAGGTCTGGGATTTGCTCTCATCAGGCTCATTCTTTCGCATATTTCTCATACTTGATGGCTAGATCCTGAGCTTTTTCTGGATTGCATCACGTAGTAATGAATTACAGCACTGAAACAGTCAATTAAACCTGGTTTCCATCAATATTTTAGAGGACAACGCAAGTTAGGTCTGGGATGGGTCTGGGATTTGCCCTCATCAGGCTCATACTGTCGCGTTTTTCACATACTTATTGAACAGATCCTGGGCTTTTTCTGGTTTGGATCCCGTAGTAGTGTGGTACCACACTGAAACAGTCCATTAAACCTGGTTTCGCTCAATATTTTAGAGGATAACGCATGTTAGGTCTGGGTTAGGTCTAGGATTTGCCCTCATCAGGCTCATACCTTCGGATATTTCTCATACTTCATGGCTAGATCCTTGGCTATTTCTGGATTGGATCACGTAGTAAAGTGGTACCACACTGAAACATTCAATGAAACCTGGTCTGGATAAATATTTTAGAGGATAACGCATCTTAGGTCTGGGTTAGGTCCAAGATTTGCCCACATCAGACTCATACTTTCGCATATTTCTCATACTTCATGGCTAGATCCTGGGCTGTTTCTGAATTGTATCACGTAGTAATGTGGTACCACGCTGAAACAGTCAATGAAACCTGGTTTCCATCAATATTTTAGAGGACAACGCAAGTTAGGTCTTGGTAAGGCCTGAGATTTTCTCTGATCAGGCTCATACATTCGCATTCTTCACATACTTGTTGAACGGATCCTGGGTTTTTTCTGGTTTGGATCACGTAGTAATGTGGTACCACACTGAAACATTCAATTAAACCTGGTCTTGATAAATATTTTAGAGGAAAACACATGTTAGGTCTGGGTTAGGACTAGGATTTGCCCGCATCAGGCTCATACTTTCGCATATTTCTCATTCTTCATGGCTAGATCCTTGGCTATTTCTGGATTGGATCACGTAGTAAAGTGGTACCACACTGAAACATTCAATGAAACCTGGTCTGGATAAATATTTTAGAGGATAACGCATCTTAGGTCTGGGTTAGGTCTAAGATTTGCCCACATCAGACTCATACTTTCGCACATTTCTCATACTTCATGGCTAGATCCTGGGCTATTTCTGGATTGGATCACGTAGTAATGTGGTACCACACTGAAACTGTCAATTAAACCTGGTATCGATCAATATTTTAGAGGATAACGCAAGTTAGGTCTGGGATAGGTCTGGGATTTGCCCTCATCAGGCTCATACTTTCGCGTTTTTCACATACTTGTTGAACAGATCCTGGGTTTTTTCTGGTTTGGATCACGTAGTAATATGGGTACACACTGATACAATCAACTAAACCTGGTCTTGATAAATATTTTAGAGGATAACGCATGTTAGGTCAGGGATAGGTCTGGGATTTGCCCTCATCAGACTCATACTTTCGCACACTTCACATACTCGTTGAACAGATCCTGGGTTATTTTCTGGTTTGGATCACATAGTAATGTGGTACCACACTGAAACAGTCGATTAAACCTGGTTTCGCTCAATATTTTAGAGGATAACGCATGTTTGGTCTGGGATAGGTCTGGGATTTGCCCTCATCAGACTCATACTTTCGCACACTTCACATACTCGTTGAACAGATCCTGGGTTATTTTCTGGTTTGGATCACATAGTAATGTGGTACCACACTGAAACAGTCGATTAAACCTGGTTTCGATGAATATTTTAGAGGATAACGCAAGTTAGGTCTGGGATAGGTCCGGGATTTGCCCTCATCAGGCTCATACTTTCGCGTTTTTCACATTCTTGTTGAACAGATCCTGGGTTTTTTCTGGTTTGGGTCACGTAGTAGTGTGATACTACACTGAAACATTCAATGAAACCTGGTCTGGATAAATATTTTAGAGGATAACGCATCTTAGGTCTGGGTTAGGTCTAAGATTTGCCCTCATCAGGCTCACAGTTTCGCGTTTTTCACATACTTGTTGAACAGATCCTGGGTTTTTTCTGGTTTGGATCACGAAGTAGTGTGGTACCACACTGAAACAGTCCATTAAACCTGGTTTCGCTCATTATTTTAGAGGATAACGCATGTTAGGTCTAGGTTAGGACTGGGATTTGCTCTCATCAGGCTCATTCTTTCGCATATTTCTCATACTTGATGGCTAGATCCTGGGCTTTTTCTGGATTGCATCACGTAGTAATGTGGTACCACGCTGAAACAGTCAATTAAACCTGGTTTCGATCAATATTTTAGAGGATAACGCAAGTTAGGTCTGGGATAGGTCTAGGATTTGCCCTCATCAGACTCATACTTTCGCATTCTTCACATACTTGTTGAACGGATCCTGGGTTTTTTCTGGTTTGGATCACATAGTAATGTGGTACCACACTGAAACAGTCGATTAAACCAGGTTTCGATCAATATTTTTGAGGATAACGCATGTTAGGTCTAGGTTAGGCCTGGGATTTTCACTCATCAGACTCATACTTTCGCATTCTTCACATACTTGTTGAACGGATCCTGGGTTTTTTTCTGGTTTGGATCACGTAGTAATGTGGGTCCACACCGAAACAATCAATTAAACCTGGTCTTGATAAATATTTTAGAGGATAACGCATGTTAGGTCTGGGATAGGTCTGGGATTTGCCCTCATCAGGCTCATAATTTCGCGTTTTTCACATACTTGTTGAACAGATCCTGGGTTTTTTCTGGTTTGGGTCACGTAGTAATGTAGTACCACACTGAAACATTCTATTAAACCTGGTCTTGATAAATATTTTAGAGGCTAACGCATGTTAGGTCTGGCTTACGTCTAGGATTTGCCCTCATCAGGCTCATACTTTCGCATATTTCTCATACTTCATGGCTAGATCCTGGGCTGTTTCTGCATTGTATCACGTAGTAATGTGGTACCACGCTGAAACAGTCAATTAAACCTGGTTTCGATCAATATTTTAGAGGATAACGCAAGTTAGGTCTGGGATAGGTCTAGGATTTGCCCTCATCAGGCTCTTACTATCGCATATTTCTCATACTTCATGGCTAGATCCTGGGCTATTTCTGGATTGGATCACGTAGTAAAGTGGTACAACACTGAAACATTCAATGAAACCTGTTCTGGATAAATATTTTAGAGGATAACGCATCTTAGGTCTGGGTTAGGTCTAAGATTTGCCCTCATCAGGCTCACAGATACGCATTTTTCACATACTTGTTAAACAGATCCTGGGTTTTTTCTGGCTTGGATCACGTAGTAATGTGGTACCACACTAAAACAGTGAATTAAACCTGGTTTCGATCAATATTTTAGAGGATAACGCAAGCTAGGTCTGGGATAGGTCTGGGATTAGCCCTCATCAGACTCATACTTTCGCAAAATTCACATACTCGTTGACAAGATCCTGGGTTTTTTTCTGGTTTGGATCACGTAGTAATGTGGTTCCACGCTGAAACAGTCGATTAAACCTGGTTTCGATCAATATTTTAGAGGATAACGCAAGTTAGGTCTGGGATAGGTCTGGGATTTGCCCTCATCAGGCTCATACTTTCGCGTTTTTCACATACTCGTTGAACAGATCCTGGGTTATTTTCTGGTTCGGATCACATAGTAATGTGGTACCACACTGAAACAGTCGATTAAACCTGGTTTCGCTCAATATTTTAGAGGATAACGCATGCTAGGTCTAGGTCAGGCCTGGGATTTTCACTCATCAGACTCATACTTTCGCATTCTTCACATACTTGTTGAACGGATCCTGGGTTTTCTCTGGTTTGGATCACGTAGTAATGTGGTACCACACTGAAACATTCAATTAAACCTGGTCTTGATAAATATTTTAGAGGAAAACACATGTTAGGTCTGGGTTAGGTCTAGGATTTGCCCTCATCAGGCTCATACTTTCGCATATTTCTCATACTTCATGGCTAGATCCTTGGCTATTTCTGGATTGGATCACGTAGTAAAGTGGTACCACACTGAAACATTCAATGAAACCTGGTCTGGATAAATATTTTAGAGGATAACGCATCTTAGGTCTGGGTTAGGTCTAAGATTTGCCCACATCAGACTCATACTTTCGCACATTTCTCATACTTCATGGCTAGATCCTGGGCTATTTCTGGATTGGATCACGTAGTAATGTGGTACCACACTGAAACTGTCAATTAAACCTGGTACCGATCAATATTTTAGAGGATAACGCAAGTGAGGTCTGGGATAGGTCTGGGATTTGCCCTCATCAGGCTCATACTTTCGCGTTTTTCACATACTTGTTGAACAGATCCTGGGCTTTTTCTGGTTTGGATCACGTAGTAATATGGGTACACACTGATACAATCAACTAAACCTGGTCTTGATAAATATTTTAGAGGATAACGCATGTTAGGTCAGGGATAGGTCTGGGATTTGCCCTCATCAGACTCATACTTTCGCACACTTCACATACTCGTTGAACAGATCCTGGGTTATTTGCTGGTTTGGATCACATAGTAATGTGGTACCACACTGAAACAGTCGATTAAACCTGGTTTCGCTCAATATTTTAGAGGATAACGCATGTTAGGTCTGGGATAGGTCTGGGATTTGCCCTCATCAGACTCATACTTTCGCACACTTCACATACTCGTTGAACAGATCCTGGGTTATTTTCTGGTTTGGATCACATAGTAATGTGGTACCACACTGAAACAGTCGATTAAACCTGGTTTCGATGAATATCTTAGAGGATAACGCAAGTTAGGTCTGGGATAGGTCCGGGATTTGCCCTCATCAGGCTCATACTTTCGCGTTTTTCACATACTTGTTGAACAGATCCTGTGTTTTTTCTGGTTTGGGTCACGTAGTAGTGTGATACTACACTGAAACATTCAATGAAACCTGGTCTGGATAAATATTTTAGAGGATAACGCATCTTAGGTCTGGGTTAGGTCTAAGATTTGCCCTCATCAGGCTCACAGTTTCGCGTTTTTCACATACTTGTTGAACAGATCCTGAGTTTTTTCTGGTTTGGATCACGAAGTAGTGTGGTACCACACTGAAACAGTCCATTAAACCTGGTTTCGCTCATTATTTTAGAGGATAACGCATGTTAGGTCTAGGTTAGGTCTGGGATTTGCTCTCATCAGGCTCATTCTTTCGCATATTTCTCATACTTGATGGCTAGATCCTGGGCTTTTTCTGGATTGCATCACGTAGTAATGTGGTACCACGCTGAAACAGTCAATTAAACCTGGTTTCGATCAATATTTTAGAGGATAACGCAAGTTAGGTCTGGGATAGGTCTAGGATTTGCCCTCATCAGACTCATACTTTCGCATTCTTCACACACTTGTTGAACGGATCCTGGGTTTTTTCTGGTTTGGATCACATAGTAATGTGGTACCACACTGAAACAGTCGATTAAACCAGGTTTCGACCAATATTTTTGAGGAGAACGCATGTTAGGTCTAGGTTAGGCCTGGGATTTTCACTCATCAGACTCATACTTTCGCATTCTTCACATACTTGTTGAACGGATCCTGGGTTTTTTCTGGTTTGGATCACGTAGTAATGTGGGTCCACACCGAAACAATCAATTAAACCTGGTTTCGATGAATATTTTAGAGGATAACGCAAGTTAGGTCTGGGATAGGTCCGGGATTTGCCCTCATCAGGCTCATAATTTCGCGTTTTTCACATACTTGTTGAACAGATCCTGGGTTTTTTCTGGTTTGGGTCACGTAGTAGTGTGATACTACACTGAAACATTCAATGAAACCTGGTATGGATAAATATTTTAGAGGATAACGCATCTTAGGTCTGGGTTAGGTCTAAGATTTGCCCTCATCAGGCTCACAGTTTCGCGTTTTTCACATACTTGTTGAACAGATCCTGGGTTCTTTCTGGTTTGGATCACGAAGTAGTGTGGTACCACACTGAAACAGTCCATTAAACCTGGTTTCGCTCATTATTTTAGAGGATAACGCATGTTAGGTCTAGGTTAGGTCTGGGATTTGCTCTCATCAGGCTCATTCTTTCGCATATTTCTCATACTTGATGGCTAGATCCTGGGCTTTTTCTGGATTGCATCACGTAGTAATGTGGTACCACGCTGAAACAGTCAATTAAACCTGGTTTCGATCAATATTTTAGAGGATAACGCAAGTTAGGTCTGGGATAGGTCTAGGATTTGCCCTGATCAGACTCATACTTTCGCATTCTTCACATACTTGTTGAACGGATCCTGGGTTTTTTCTGGTTTGGATCACATAGTAATGTGGTACCACACTGAAACAGTCGATTAAACCAGGTTTCGATCAATATTTTTGAGGATAACGCATGTTAGGTCTAGGTTAGGCCTGGGATTTTCACTCATCAGACTCATACTTTCGCATTCTTCACATACTTGTTGAACGGATCCTGGGTTTTTTCTGGTTTGGATCACGTAGCAATGTGGGTCCACACCGAAACAATCAATTAAACCTGGTCTTGATAAATATTTTAGAGGATAACGCATGTTAGGTCTGGGATAGGTCTGGGATTTGCCCTCATCAGGCTCATAATTTCGCGTTTTTCACATACTTGTTGAACAGATCCTGGGTTTTTTCTGGTTTGGGTCACGTAGTAATGTAGTACCACACTGAAACATTCTATTAAACCTGGTCTTGATAAATATTTTAGAGGATAACGCATGTTAGGTCTGGGTTACGTCTAGGATTTGCCCTCATCAGGCTCATACTTTCGCATATTTCTCATACTTCATGGCTAGATCCTGGGCTGTTTCTGCATTGTATCACGTAGTAATGTGGTACCACGCTGAAACAGTCAATTAAACCTGGTTTCGATCAATATTTTAGAGGATAACGCAAGTTAGGTCTGGGATAGGTCTAGGATTTGCCCTCATCAGGCTCTTACTATCGCATATTTCTCATACTTCATGGCTAGATCCTGGGTTATTTCTGGATTGGATCACGTAGTAAAGTGGTACCACACTGAAACATTCAATGAAACCTGTTCTGGATAAATATTTTAGAGGATAACGCATCTTAGGTCTGGGTTAGGTCTAAGATTTGCCCTCATCAGGCTCACAGATACGCATTTTTCACATACTTGTTGAACAGATCCTGGGTTTTTTTCTGGTTTGGATCACGTAGTAATGTGGTTCCACACTGAAACAGTCGATTAAACCTGGTTTCGATCAATATTTGAGAGGATAACGCAAGTTTGGTCTGGGATAGGTCTGGGATTTGCCCTCATCAGGCTCATACTTTCGCGTTTTTCACATACTAGTTGAACAGATACTGGGTTTTTTCTGGTTTGGATCCCGCAGTAGTGTGGTACCACACTGAAACAGTCCATTAAACCTGGTTTCGCTCAATATTTTAGAGGATAACGCATGTTAGGTCTAGGACAGGCCTGGTTTTTTCACTCATCAGACTCATACTTTCGCATTCTTCACATACTTGTTGAACGGATCCTGGGTTTTTTCTGGTTTGGATCACGTAGTAATGTGGGTCCACACTGAAACAATCAATTAAACCTGGTCTTGATAAATATTTTAGAGGATAACGCATGTTAGGTCTGGGTTACGTCTAGGATTTGCCCTCATCAGGCTCATATTTTCGCATATTTCTCATACTTCATGGATAGATCCTGGGCTGTTTCTGCATTGTTTCACGTAGTAATGTGGTACCACGCTGAAACAGTCAATTAAACCTGGTTTCGATCAATACTTTAGAGGATAACGCAAGTTAGGTCTGGGATAGGTCTAGGATTTGCCCTCATCAGGCTCTTACTATCGCATATTTCTCATACTTCATGGCTAGATCCTGGGCTATTTCTGGATTGGATCACGTAGTAAAGTGGTACCACACTGAAACATTCAATGAAACCTGGTCTGGATAAATATTTTAGAGGATAACGCATCTTAGGTCTGGGTTAGGTCTAAGATTTGCCCTCATCAGGCTCACAGTGTCGCGTTTTTCACATACTTGTTGAACAGATCCTGGGTTTTTACTGGTTTGGATCACGTAGTAATGTGGTACCACACTAAAAAAGTCAATTAAACCTGGGTGCGATCAATATTTTGGAGGATAACGCAAGTTAGGTCTAGGATAGGTCTGGGATTTGCTCTCATCAGGCTCATTCTTTCGCATATTTCTCATACTTGATGGCTAGATCCTGAGCTTTTTCTGGATTGCATCACGTAGTAATGAATTACAGCACTGAAACAGTCAATTAAACCTGGTTTCCATCAATATTTTAGAGGACAACGCAAGTTAGGTCTGGGATAGGTCTGGGATTTGCCCTCATCAGGCTCATACTGTCGCGTTTTTCACATACTTATTGAACAGATCCTGGGCTTTTTCTGGTTTGGATCCCGTAGTAGTGTGGTACCACACTGAAACAGTCCATTAAACCTGGTTTCGCTCAATATTTTAGAGGATAACGCATGTTAGGTCTGGGTTAGGTCTAGGATTTGCCCTCATCAGGCTCATACCTTCGGATATTTCTCATACTTCATGGCTAGATCCTTGGCTATTTCTGGATTGGATCACGTAGTAAAGTGGTACCACACTGAAACATTCAATGAAACCTGGTCTGGATAAATATTTTAGAGGATAACGCATCTTAGGTCTGGGTTAGGTCCAAGATTTGCCCACATCAGACTCATACTTTCGCATATTTCTCATACTTCATGGCTAGATCCTGGGCTGTTTCTGAATTGTATCACGTAGTAATGTGGTACCACGCTGAAACAGTCAATGAAACCTGGTTTCCATCAATATTTTAGAGGACAACGCAAGTTAGGTCTTGGTAAGGCCTGAGATTTTCTCTGATCAGGCTCATACATTCGCATTCTTCACATACTTGTTGAACGGATCCTGGGTTTTTTCTGGTTTGGATCACGTAGTAATGTGGGACCACACTGAAGCAATCAATTAAACCTGGTCTTGATAAATATTTTAGAGGATAACGCATGTTAGGTCTGGGTTAGGTCCTGGATTTGCTCTCGTCAGGCTCATACTTTCGCATATTTCTCATACTTGATGGCTAGATCCTGGGCTTTTTCTGGATTGCATCACGTGGTAATGAAGTACAACACTGAAACAGTCAATTAAACCTGGTTTCCATCAATATCTTAGAGGACAACGCAAGTTAGGTCTGGCATAGGTCTGGGATTCGCCCTCATCAGGCTCACAGTTTCGCGTTTTTCACATACTTGTTGAACAGATCCTGGGTTTTTTCTGGTTTGGATCACGAAGTAGTGTGGTACCACACTGAAACAGTCCATTAAACCTGGTTTCGCTCATTATTTTAGAGGATAACGCATGCTAGGTCTAGGTTAGGTCTGGGATTTGCTCTCATCAGGCTCATTCTTTCGCATATTTCTCATACTTGATGGCTAGATCCTGGGCTTTTTCTGGATTGCCTCACGTAGTAATGTAGTACCACACTGAAACAGTCAATGAAACCTGGTTTCCATCAATATTTTAGAGGACAACGCAAGTTAGGTCTTGGTAAGGCCTGAGATTTTCTCTGATCAGGCTCATACATTCGCATTCTTCACATACTTGTTGAACGGATCCTGGGTTTTTTCTGGTTTGGATCACGTAGTAATGTGGTACCACACTGATACATTCTATTAAACCTGGTCTTGATAAATATTTTAGAGGATAACGCATGTTAGGTCTGGGTTACGTCTAGGATTTGCCCTCATCTGGCTCATACTTTCGCATATTTCTCATACTTCATGGCTAGATCCTGGGCTGTTTCTGAATTGTATCACGTAGTAATGTGGTACCACGCTGAAACAGTCAATTAAACCTGGTTTCAATCAATATTTTAGAGGATAACGCAAGTTAGGTCTGGGATAGGTCTAGGATTTGCCCTCATCAGGCTCTTACTATCGCATATTTCTCATACTTCATGGTTAGATCCTGGGCTATTTCTGGATTGGATCACGTAGTAAAGTGGTACCACACTGAAACATTCAATGAAACCTGTTCTGGATAAATATTTTAGAGGATAACGCATCTTAGGTCTGGGTTAGGTCTAGGATTTGCCCTCATCAGGCTCATACTTTCGCATATTTCTCATACTTCATGGCTAGATCCTTGGCTATTTCTGGATTGGATCACGTAGTAAAGTGGTACCACACTGAAACATTCAATGAAACCTGGTCTGGATAAATATTTTAGAGGATAACGCATCTTAGGTCTGGGTTAGGTCCAAGATTTGCCCACATCAGACTCATACTTTCGCACATTTCTCATACTTCATGGCTAGATCCTGGGCTATTTCTGGATTGGATCACGTAGTAATGTGGTACCACACTGAAACAGTCGATTAAACCTGGTTTCGATCAATATTTTAGAGGAAAACGCAAGTTAAGTCTGGGATTGGTCTGTGATTTGACCTCATCAGACTCATACATTCGCATATTTCTCATACTTCATGGCTAGATCCTGGGCTATTTCTGGATTGGATCACGTAGTAATGCGGTACCACACTGAAACAGTCAATTAAACCTGGTTTCGATCAATATTTTAGAGGATAACGCATGTTAGGTCTGGGTTAGGTCTAGGATTTGCCCTCATCAGGCTCATACCTTCGGATATTTCTCATACTTCATGGCTAGATCCTGGGCTATTTCTGGATTGGATCACGTAGTAAGGTGGTACCACGCTGAAACAGTCAATTAAACCTGGTTTCGCTCAATATTTTAGAGGATAACGCATGTTAGGTCTAGGTCAGGCCTGGTTTTTTCACTCATCAGACTCATACTTTCGCATTCTTCACATACTAGTTGAACAGATCCTGGGTTTTTTCTGGTTTGGATCCCGTAGTAGTGTGGTACCACACTGAAACAGTCCATTAAACCTGGTTTCGCTCAATATTTTAGAGGATAACGCATGTTAGGTCTAGGTCAGGCCTGGTTTTTTCACTCATCAGACTCATACTTTCGCATTCTTCACATACTTGTTGAACGGATCCTGGGTTTTTTCTGGTTTGGATCACGTAGTAATGTGACTCTACACTGAAACAATCAATTAAACCTATTCTTGATAAATATTTTAGTGGATAACGCATGTTAGGTCTGGGATAGGTCTGGGATTTGCCCTCATCAGGCTCATACTTTCGCACACTTGACATACTCGTTGAACAGATCCTGCATTATTTTCTGGTTTGGATCACATAGTAATGTGGTACCACACTGAAACATTCAATTAAACCTGGTCTTGATAAATATTTTAGAGGATGACGCATGTTAGGTCTGGGTTAGGTCTAGGATTTGCCCTCATCAGGCTCATACTTTCGCATATTTCTCATACTTCAAGGCTAGATCCTGGGCTATTTCTGAATTGGATCACGTAGTAAAGTGGTACCACACTGAAACATTCAATGAAACCTGTTCTGGATAAATATTTTAGAGGATAACGCATCTTAGGTCTGGGTTAGGTCTAGGATTTGCCCTCATCAGGCTCATACTTTCGCATATTTCTCATACTTCATGGCTAGATCCTTGGCTATTTCTGGATTGGATCACGTAGTAAAGTGGTACCACACTGAAACATTCAATGAAACCTGGTCTGGATAAATATTTTAGAGGATAACGCATCTTAGGTCTGGGTTAGGTCCAAGATTTGCCCACATCAGACTCATACTTTCGCACATTTCTCATACTTCATGGCTAGATCCTGGGCTATTTCTGGATTGGATCACGTAGTAATGTGGTACCACACTGAAACAGTCAATTAAACCTGGTATCGATCAATATTTTAGAGGATAACGCAAGTTAGATCTGGGATAGGTCTGGGATTTGCCCTCATCAGGCTCATACTTTCGCGTTTTTCACATACTTGTTGAACAAATCCTGGGTTTTTTCTGGTTTGGATCACGTAGTAATATGGGTACACACTGATACAATCAACTAAACCTGGTGTTGATAAATATTTTAGAGGATAACGCATGTTATGTCTGGGATAGGTCTGGGGTTTGCCCTCATCAGACTCATACTTTCGCACACTTCACATACTCGTTGAACAGATCCTGGGTTATTTTCTGGTTTGGATCACATAGTAATGTGGTACCAAACTGAAACAGTCAGTTAAACCTAGTTTCGATCAATATTTTAGAGGATAACGCAAGTTAGGTCTGGGATAGGTGTGGGATTTGCCCTCATCAGACTCATACTTACGCACACTTCACATACTTGTTGAACAGATCCTGGGTTTTTTCTGGTTTGGATCACATAGTAATGTGGTACCAAACTGAAACAGTCGATTAAACCAGGTTTCGATAAATATTTTAGAGGATAACGCATGTTAGGTCTGGGATAGGTCTGGGATTTTCACTCATCAGACTCATACTTTCGCATTCTTCTCATACTTGTTGAACAAGATCCTGGGTTTTTTCTGGTTTGGATCACGTAGTAGTGTGGTACCGCACTGAAACAGTCGATTAAACCTGGTTTCGATCAATATTTTAGAGGAAAACGCAAGTTAAGTCTGGGATTGGTCTGTGATTTGACCTCATCAGACTCATACATTCGCATATTTCTCATACTTCATGGCTAGATCCTGGGCTATTTCTGGATTGGATCACGTAGTAATGCGGTACCACACTGAAACAGTCAATTAAACCTGGTTTCGATCAATATTTTAGAGGATAACGCATGTTAGGTCTGGGTTAGGTCTAGGATTTGCCCTCATCAGGCTCATACTTTCGCATATTTCTCATACTTCATGGCTAGATCCTGGGCTATTTCTGGATTGGATCACGTAGTAAGGTGGTACCACACTGAAACATTCAATGAAACCTGGTCTGGATAAATATTTTAGAGGACAACGCAAGTTAGGTCTTGGTAAGGCCTGAGATTTTCACTGATCAGACTTATACATTCGCATTCTTCACATACTAGTTGAACAGATCCTGGGTTTTTTCTGGTTTGGATCCCGTAGTAGTGTGGTACCACACTGAAACAGTCCATTAAACCTGGTTTCGCTCAATATTTTAGAGGATAACGCATGTTAGGTCTAGGTCAGGCCTGGTTTTTTCACTCATCAGACTCATACTTTCGCATTCTTCACATACTTGTTGAACGGATCCTGGGTTTTTTCTGGTTTGGGTCACGTAGTAATGTGGGACCACACTGAAACAGTCAATTAAACCTGTTTTCGACCAATATTTTAGAGAATAATTCATGTTGGGTCTAGGTTAGGTCTGGGATTTGCTCTCATCAGGCTCATACTTTCGCGCACTTCACATACTTGTTGAACGGATCCTGGGTTTTTTCTGGTTTGGATCACGTAGTAGTGTGGTACCACACTGAAACAGTCCATTAACCCTGGTTTCGCTCAATATTTTAGACGATAACGCATGTTAGGTCTAGGTCAGGCCTGGGATTTTCACTCATCAGACTCATACTTTCGCATTCTTCACATACTTGTTGAACGGATCCTGGGTTTTTTCTGGTTTGGATCACGTAGTAATGTGGGTCCACACTGAAACAATCAATTAAACCTATTCTTGATAAATATTTTAGAGGATAACGCATGTTAGGTCTGGGATAGGTCTGGGATTTGCCCTCATCAGGCTCATACTTTCGCACACTTCACCTACTCGTTGAACAGATCCTGCGTTATTTTCTGGTTTGGATCACATAGTAATGTGGTACCACACTGAAACATTCAATTAAACCTGGTCTTGATAAATATTTTAGAGGATGACGCATGTTAGGTCTGGGTTAGGTCTAGGATTTGCCCTCATCAGGCTCATACTTTCGCATATTTCTCATACTTCAAGGCTAGATCCTGGGCTATTTCTGAATTGGATCACGTAGTAAAGTGGTACCACACTGAAACATTCAATGAAACCTGGTCTGGATAAATATTTTAGAGGACAACGCATCTTAGGTCTGGGATAGGTCTAAGATTTGCCCTCATCAGGCTCACAGTTTCGCGTTTTTCATATACTTGTTGATCAGATCCTGGATTTTTTCTGGTTTGGATCACGAAGTAGTGTGGTACCACACTGAAACCGTCCATTAAACCTGGTTTCGCTCATTATTTTAGAGGATAACGCATGTTAGGTCTAGGTTAGGTCTGGGATTTGCTCTCATCCGGCTCATTCTTTCGCATATTTCTCATACTTGATGGCTAGATCCTGGGCTCTTTCTGGATTGCATCACGTAGTAATGTAGTACCACACTGAAACAGTCAATGAAACCCGGTTTCCGTCAATATTTTAGAGGACAACGCAAGTTAGGTCTAGGTAAGGCCTGAGATTTTCACTGATCAGGCTCATACATTCGCATTCTTCACATACTTGTTGAACGGATCCTGGGTTTTTTCTGGTTTGGATCACGTAGTAATGTGGTACCACACTGAAACATTCTATTAAACCTGGTCTTGTTAAATATTTTAGAGGATAACGCATGTTAGGTCTGGGTTACGTCTAGGATTTGCCCTCATCAGGCTCATACTTTCGCATATTTCTCATACTTCATGGCTAGATCCTGGGCTGTTTCTGCATTGTTTCACGTAGTAATGTGGTACCACGCTGAAACAGTCAATTAAACCTGGTTTCGATCAATATTTTAGAGGATAACGCATGTTTGGTCTGGGTTAGGTCTAAGATTTGCCCTCATCAGGCTCATACTTTCGCACACTTCACATACTCGTTGAACAGATCCTGGGTTATTTTCTGGTTTGGATCACATAGTAATGTGGTACCAAACTGAAACAGTCGGTTAAACCTAGTTTCGATAAATATTTTAGAGGATAACGCATGTTAGGTCTGGGATAGGTCTGGGATTTTCACTCATCAGACTCATACTTTCGCATTCTTCTCATAATTGTTGAACAAGATCCTGGGTTCTTTCTGGTTTGGATCACGTAGTAGTGTGGTACCGCACTGAAACAGTCGATTAAACCTGGTTTCGATCAATATTTTAGAGGAAAACGCAAGTTAAGTCTGGGATTGGTCTGTGATTTGACCTCATCAGACTCATACATTCGCATATTTCTCATACTTCATGGCTAGATCCTGGGCTATTTCTGGATTGGATCACGTAGTAATGCGGTACCACACTGAAACAGTCAATTAAACCTGGTTTCGATCAATATTTTAGAGGATAACGCATGTTTGGTCTGGGTTAGGTCTAGGATTTGCCCTCATCAGGCTCATACTTTCGCATATTTCTCATACTTCATGGCTAGATCCTGGGCTATTTCTGGATTGGATCACGTAGTAAGGTGGTACCACACTGAAACATTCAATGAAACCTGGTCTGGATAAATATTTTAGAGGACAACGCAAGTTAGGTCTTGGTAAGGCCTGAGATTTTCACTGATCAGACTCATACATTCGCATTCTTCACATACTAGTTGAACAGATCCTGGGTTTTTTCTGGTTTGGATCCCGTAGTAGTGTGGTACCACACTGAAACAGTCCATTAAACCTGGTTTCGCTCAATATTTTAGAGGATAACGCATGTTAGGTCTAGGTCAGGCCTGGTTTTTTCACTCATCAGACTCATACTTTCGCATTCTTCACATACTTGTTGAACGGATCCTGGGTTTTTTCTGGTTTGGGTCACGTAGTAATGTGGGACCACACTGAAACAGTCAATTAAACCTGGTTTCGACCAATATTTTAGAGAATAATTCATGTTGGGTCTAGGTTAGGTCTGGGATTTGCTCTCATCAGGCTCATACTTTCGCGCACTTCACATACTTGTTGAACGGATCCTGGGTTTTTTCTGGTTTGGATCACGTAGTAGTGTGGTACCACACTGAAACAGTCCATTAACCCTGGTTTCGCTCAATATTTTAGACGATAACGCATGTTAGGTCTAGGTCAGGCCTGGGATTTTCACTCATTAGACTCATACTTTCGCATTCTTCACATACTTGTTGAACGGATCCTGGGTTTTTTCTGGTTTGGATCACGTAGTAATGTGACTCCACACTGAAACAATCAATTAAACCTATTCTTGATAAATATTTTAGAGGATAACGCATGTTAGGTCTGGGATAGGTCTGGGATTTGCCCTCATCAGGCTCATACTTTCGCACACTTCACATACTCGTTGAACAGATCCTGCGTTATTTTCTGGTTTGGATCACATAGTAATGTGGTACCACACTGAAACATTCAATTAAACCTGGTCTTGATAAATATTTTAGAGGATGACGCATGTTAGGTCTGGGTTAGGTCTAGGATTTGCCCTCATCATGCTCATACTTTCGCATATTTCTCATACTTCAAGGCTAGATCCTGGGCTATTTCTGAATTGGATCACGTAGTAAAGTGGTACCACACTGAAACATTCAATGAAACCTGTTCTGGATAAATATTTTAGAGGATAACGCATCTTAGGTCTGGGTTAGGTCTAGGATTTGCCCTCATCAGGCTCATACTTTCGCATATTTCTCATACTTCATGGCTAGATCCTTGGCTATTTCTGGATTGGATCACGTAGTAAAGTGGTACCACACTGAAACATTCAATGAAACCTGGTCTGGATAAATATTTTAGAGAATAACGCATCTTAGGTCTGGGTTAGGTCCAAGATTTGCCCACATCAGACTCATACTTTCGCACATTTCTCATACTTCATGGCTAGATCCTGGGCTATTTCTGGATTGGATCACGTAGTAATGTGGTACCACACTGAAACAGTCAATTAAACCTGGTATCGATCAATATTTTAGAGGATAACGCAAGTTAGATCTGGGATAGGTCTGGGATTTGCCCTCATCAGGCTCATACTTTCGCGTTTTTCACATACTTGTTGAACAGATCCTGGGTTTTTTCTGGTTTGGATCACGTAGTAATATGGGTACACACTGATACAATCAACTAAACCTGGTCTTGATAAATATTTTAGAGGATAACGCATGTTAGGTCTGGGATAGGTCTGGGATTTGCCCTTATCAGGCTCATACTTTCGCACACTTCACCTACTCGTTGAACAGATCCTGCGTTATTTTCTGGTTTGGATCACATAGTAATGTGGTACCACACTGAAACATTCAATTAAACCTGGTCTTGATAAATATTTTAGAGGATGACGCATGTTAGGTCTGGGTTAGGTCTAGGATTTGCCCTCATCAGGCTCATACTTTCGCATATTTCTCATTGTTAGAATAGGGAGGTTTCAAATATTTTACTTGAACGCCTCGTCTATTCGGAGGTCCGGATCACGAGGGAAAGGACGTTGGAAATGTAGTAATTGCACGTTAGTTTTATTTTTCGCTTCGCCGAATTGTCGACGAAGCCGTTTATTTTGCACAGTTTTGTCAGGACGAACACAAAACACAAACTCTTAACTTTAACTCGAACCGCCTGGACGTCTGGCCGGCGTCTGGCCAGAAAAAACCCCGCCGATGGGCCGTCTCCGTTCGGCGGTTCGCGTTGCTCTATCCTGAAACAAAAGAGACGAGACTATGCGTAAATATCGAGTAACGTGAGTCACGTTGTCCGTCTCGTTCTAAGGTTCACGCGCTCTTGGTTGTGCTTGTCGCACTTGCGAGCGGGGAACTCGGCCGCCGCGTTACGCAGCTAAGCTAGTGGACTGTATGTGTGAACGTTCCCTTTAAACCAGGAAACGTTTGATTGCAGATTTGGGAGACGAGAATCTATCTCGATTTTTCCCGACTGCTAATTTCGACTGTCGCCGGAGAGGTTAACAGAGGGAGGTTGTAAGGCTCCAACTATTTACCTGCTCCTCGGCCGTTTATCGTCCTCGTAATGCGTACGGGCACTGTGTGGTGCAGCACCTTTACAGCGCGTGCAGCGACTTATAATTATAGTGCGTACACCACGGCGCTATACTGAGCGGTTCTACGCACAGGGTCCGTACACACTGGCGATGATTGAACAGCGCTCTAGCTGGTCGCCGGATGCCGGAACTCAAGTATTGTCCCGAACACCGACTGGAGGACGGTAATACCACCCAGGGTATGCACGCCACGAAGGCCCCTAAGGGTGGGTTTGCACCGTTCGACAGTCGAGAGGTTCGAGATTCAAATTCGAAACCTCGGACACGACCTCTGATTGCAGCGATACGTGTCTGATGTCAGACTGATGTGGACTATAGCCACCGCTGAATGGGAATTTCGGATTATAATTCACGAAATTCTACAGTCGCTTTGATCTGGTCGAAACCCGACCTGATCTTTATCGAATTACACCGAGTTGCGAAAGGAATCACGGGAAGAGATTGATTCACAATCCGTCCTCGTATTCGATTCCTTTCCTCGTTTACGATTTTTTAATTTAAATTGTGAACGGGTTACGGAAGGAGTCACGGTAAAAGATTGTTTTTACAATCCGTTCTCGTATGGAGTCCTTCCTATTCCACGTTCAGAATTTATTCGAAAAGTTCGAGTGACTCGTAACTATTCGAGAACTATGGAATGCCCGAGGAGCGGGGTCGTATGCCCATGTGCTCCCTGCCGGTTCCAGATTAAGAGTGACGGACGAGCACGGACAGTCAAAATGTTCGCTCGAAGGGTGAAACCTCCGTAGAGCGGCGCTGTGAACGTTTTTTGAGTCCGTCTTTGTCTAATACAAAATTGTCGTACCTTCTCTAGACACGCGCGTCGAAACTTTCGTTTCGAAATTGAGCGTTACGTGATCGATCGCGTGAGGTCTCGAAAAAAACCCGAGAGCGGCTGTTTTTCTATCCCGTACTGTTTTCGCGTAGCGGACACGACGACCGAGGTACCTCTGGTCTTACGTACGCCGAAAAAACAATACCGGGTGACGAATTATATTTTACTCGAAAATACGTCGAATTAACGCGATATTTAAACATACCGCCCCCCTTGCACGGTCCGTGCAATAATCCGGAGGAGCGGTAATTCGCGGTCACATGCAATCTACCGTAGAGAAGGTCGTTGTACACATAATTATATAAATCAAAGTACTTACTTAACGGCGAGCTAGGGCCCTTCTGCCCTCCAGTATTTGGAGGGTGGTTAAAACCGCCTCCTGGATGTCTCGCCGGTCCAGTATGTCCCGGTTGGAAGGCCTCTGTCGCCTCTGCCGACGCGTGGTGGGCTGCCGCTCTCTGGCTCGGTTGCCCCCAACCTCCAGTGCCCGTTCACGTGCTCCTCGTGAATTTTCCCCCCTTGGGGGTAAGGGAGCCGTGGTGCTGGTCCCCGGTGGTTGGTGCGCCGTCGTGGCGGCCGGCGTTGGCGGTATCGGGTCGACCGTTGACCGGAAGTTGCAGGCAATTAAGCGCCCGCCTGGCGCCCACTTCAATCTGAAGTGCCCTCCAGGTACCTTACATTTGAGGCGCCGGGAGGTCCAGGGCACATGTGCCGGTACCCGGAGGACATCCTGTCCCAGATTAAGGATGAACTCCCGAGCTGGGCCAGGAATTTCCGGTGGCGTGGGTGTGGTCTCAGCCTGCGGGGCCTCCACTGGGCTTATGGCGGTCGGTAGCGGTCGCGACGTGTCGACCAGCTTCAGCAGCCGGTCGAACTGCTGATCGATCTCCGGGTCTCTGGTCGTCTCCACGATAGTTTTCACGCTTTCGTCTGAACTGGACATTTTTAATTTTCCGCGTGTGACTTGGAACTGAGCGAGTTCGGCCTACGGGTCCTGCTTTTAAAGCCTGGGACTCTCGCGAATTGCTCCCTTCCTTAATTGTTAACGGGATGGTAGGGAATAGATTCCCCTATCCTCGTTTTGTCACCACATACGCAGGACACGTGGTAATCAACACCGTTGTTATTACCACCAGCGGTTACCACATTCCTGTTTCTTTGTACCGCGGAATTCGGGATTTCTTATGTCCCGGTAGCGTCGTCTTCGTTTATTGACGGCGTCGACTGTTCCACGGGCAATTTACACAGACGTGTGATCGGTCGTGTGTAGGTGGAAGTAGCTGTGCGTACTTTTACAACCCGTACGTGCCTATCCTTACCCGGGAATGTTTCCTCTATTCTTCCCATTTCCCATTGATTGGGGGGTAAGAGGGGGTTTTGCACTAATACCAAATCGTTTGGTTGTAGCTGCAATTGGGCGGTACGCCACTTAAAGCGGTTCTGGAGGTGCGTGAGATAATCACGCGTCCAATGCCTCCAGAGTTGCTCGTGGAATTTTTGAATCGCCCTCCATCGCGTCAGCCGCGAGAGGTTTTCATTTTCCACGGTCTCGACCGGAAGTGCGTTTACCGGACTTCCGATTAAAAAGTGGCCCGGTGTGAGAGGTGCATAATCCTCCGGGTTATCGCTTAAAGCGGCGATCGGTCGAGAATTTAGGCTCGCTTCGATCTTGCAGAGCAGTGTCTGCATTTCTTCGCTTGTTGGCGCGAAATTACCGAGTATGCGTTTCAGGTGATGTTTCACCGATTTCACACCGGCTTCTTGCATACCGCCGAAGTGTGGTGCACTAGGTGGATTAAATTTCCACCGAATGCCTTTCTGGCCGCACGTATTTCGCATTTCCTGTGTATTATACACGAGGTTGAAATGCTCTCTCAATTCTCGATCCGCTCCGACGAAATTGGTCCCGTTGTCACTGCATATGCAGGACGGAACTCCTCGACGGGCGATGAATCGTTCTAAGGCGGCCAAGAACGCACTCGTTGAATAATCGTGAACGAGTTCGATATGCACGGCTCTTGTAGCGAAACAGATAAAAACTGCTATGTAAGCTTTGTGAGCCGTTTTCCCTCGACCGGCGGAATCGCGGACCTTGTACGGTCCAGCGTAATCTACTCCGCAGTTCGAGAAAGGTCGTGCAGGGCGGCTGCGTTCTGGTATTAAATCCTGCATTATTTGCGTGGAGGTGGTTGCTTTCCATCTCACGCATCGCATGCATTTGTGGATAACCGTCCGCGCCGCATTACGAGCGCCGATGATCCAGAATTTCTGTCTCACCGTGTACATGGTTAATTGCAGACCCCCGTGCAACGTATTCACGTGACATTGCCTGATTATCATGTTTGAAACATGATGTTTCGGCAGAATTATTGGGTGTTTGGTCTCCCATGCGAGTGCCGCATTCTCCAACCTTCCACCCACTCTTAAGACATCTCGGTCGTCGAGGAAGGGGTTTAGGCTTTTTAATGGAGATTTTGCAGGGATTTCCCGTTGCTTTTTTAAGCATTGGTATTCGTCTGCAAAGTGCGTGCGTTGCAAGTAGCGTGCAATCCTTTCCGTTGCACGCCGTATTTCCGAGGCTTCGATAATTTTGGCGTCGAATGACCGGCGTTCCCCGTCCCACTCCCTTCGGAACCGAAGGCAATAGGCGGTGACGCGTAGTAGTTTACTCCATTCAGAAAATCGGAATACAAAATCCCATTCCTTTTCCGGAGTTGCTACGAGGGTATGCGATACGCGTTTACCCTCCTCGGTCTCGATTGAAGCGGGCATTTTCGGCCAACTTTCTTCCGCCAGTCGAAGCCACGTCGGCCCTGAAATCCATAGCTCCGACTGAATAAGTTCCGCAGCTTCTACTCCACGCGAATTTAAATCTGCGGGATTTGAGCGTGTGGGAACGTGATACCATTCCGCGTTTGGGAGCATAGTTTGGATTTTGGAGACACGGTTGGCGATTAAAACCTTCCATGTCGATGCATGCTTTCTCAGCCAAGCGAGTGCAATCGTAGAATCTGTCCAGCAGATTATGCGGTCCAGCTTCATCGGAAGGGACCGCTTTACGTGCATCACAAGCTCGGAGAGGAGTACAGCCCCGTTTAATTCCAGGACGGGGATGGACTGTGTTTTAATTGGAGCCACTCGCGTTTTTGCCATTATCAATGTCGAAAAGACTTTATTGCTCGTTGTCGTCACGCGTAAATACGTGACGGCAGAGTAGGCTGCGAGGGAGGCATCGCAGAATCCGTGCAACTCCACGGTCGCGGTATCTGCTCCATAACGTATCCATCTTGGAATTTTTAGTTCCTTTAAACTACTCCAATCCGTGCAGAACGTATTCCACGTTTTCTGCGTATTCGCGGAGATTTGGTCGTCCCACTGGATTTTCTCCAGCCACTGGGACTGCATTAAAATCTTTGCGCGAATTACGACGGGTGATAACCAGCCGAGCGGATCGAAGAGTTTGGCAATTTCCGAAAACAAATTTCTCTTTGTCATCGGTGATGCCGACGGTTGAAACCGTTGGAGATTGAAATAGAAATAATCTCCAGACGGAATCCATCGTAGACCGAGCACTTTTAGTTCGGAATCCTCGAACAGGGTGAGGTCCACGGCGTGGGAGTGAGCGCTGTGGGGGATGTTTCGCAGCAACTGTGGCGAATTTCCAGCCCACTTTCTCAGCTGAAACCCACCTCCTTACAGAAGGTCACACACTTGCGTGCGGATTTCCTCCAGCAAGGGTTTGTCCGGTGCTCCCATGAATACATCATCGACGTAAATGTCCTTCTCGAGAATCGGGGCGGCTAAGGGAAATTTTCTCCCATCCTGCTCCTTTAATTCGAGAAGGGTACGCATCGATAAGTATGGGGCGCACGCCGTTCCGTATGTGACGGTATTTAGTTCGAACGCTTGCAGCTGTTCGGTTTCGGGTGCACACCACACGATGCATTGGAATCGACGATCCTGTGGGGCGACGAGAATCTGTCGAAACATTTTCTCAATGTCGGCCACTAACACGTATTCGTACACACGCCACCTCGTTAATACCGAGGTGATATCGTTTTGTAATTTCGGACCTACGTGTAGGATGTCGTTTAGGGAGCGACCTCCAGTCGTCCTACTGGTCGCATTGAATACGACCCGTAGTTTCGTGGTCGTACTGTCCGTACGGACGACCGCTCTATGGGGTATGTAGAGTCTAGTTCGGTCGATGGGCTCGATACGAGCCATATGACCAAGGGACTCGTACTCGGTTAAAAACTCCGAGTATTCTTGACCCAGGGTCGGATTTGTTTCTAGTTTCCTTCGCAGCCTTGCGAGAGCGGAGAGCGCGATATGGAATGAATTTCCCAACGCTTCTTCCGGTCTCGGGCAATTGAAGGGGAGTCGTACTAGAAACCTCCCAGTCTCGTTACGGACGACGGTTTTTCGGAAGAATGCTTCGCACTCTTCCTCTGCCTTTGTACGCAGTGGCGTCGCGGGAATTTCTTCCGATTCCCAGAATTTCCGAATCGCTTGATCCAGCGATTCGAGTACGGTGCAATGCAACGTCCGTACTGTATTCGGGGTTGCGCCCGCTGCACTTATCGGCCCGGAGATTACCCAGCCGAACGCAGTCTCTTGGGCTATCGGACCTTCCGCTGTTACGCGGCGGAATCCCGGACGCAGAATCTGCGCGTATAAGTCGGCGCCGATCAAAATCTCAATGTTTTGATCAGCTGTGACGTCGGAATCGGCGAGAGGTAGGTCCCGAAACGCTTCGTAGCCGAGCGTTTTTTTGGACGACGTTGCGTAGGTCGTGATTCGAGGCACGACGTACGCGTCGACCGTACATGTCGGTTTCCTATCTTCCTTCGCGCTGAGGTTCATTCCGACGCTATATTTGATCGCGTCTGTTCGTTTTCCTCCCAAGCCCGTTACCGTGGCTGGAGTTTTCCTTCGTGCGAGTTTGAGGTCATTCACCAAACTCGCGGAAATGAAGGAAGTTTCCGAACCTTGATCGAGCAGTGCGCGCGCGATTCGCGACGCACCGTGTTTTCCATACACTCGCACTCGAGCCGTAGCCAACAACACGGGCCTCGGTACATGTGTACCGAATGTCGTACAGTGCGACGTCGTGGCTTTCGGTGTGTTGGCGCTCGGCGAGGTTTTTCCTTTTGGCCTGAATTTTCCAGGCCGCCGGGGTGGGGCTTCTGACCGCCTTTCCTCTTTATCGCCGTACTCGGTTTCCGATACCGGCTGATTATTCTGAGGCTCCCGTGATATTTCGAAGTGCAGCAGGGTATGGTGTTTTCCGCTGCACCTCGTGCACGCCGTGGGGCTTTTGCACTTCATTACCGTATGGGTGGTGCCCAAGCATTGTATGCACCACCGACTACGTTTTACGTATTGACTGCGCATTTTTGCAGTCAATCGCATGAAGTTGTCGCAATTCGTCAACTTGTGCGGCCCTGTACAGAATCCACACGACTTTGTTGACGTAGTTCCAACCTGCCTGTTGTCGTGACTCGTTTCCCGGGGTTTTTCCGCCCGGATGTGGTCTAGGACAGCATTATGGCTGCGCACGTGTTTGGAGGCGTCACCGGAAACCCGAGTGGCCTTCGTATTTCGTGCATTTTTGGTTGAAAGCCCTAAGGCTGCATTCCGCCGCTCCTCGGTCATGGAAAGCAGAGCGCACGATTCTCGTTCCACGAACCTCCTTACGTCCTCGAACGTAGGATAGTCGGGCGAGCTGCCTAGTGTCCTCTGCCATTTCAACTCCATTTCAGGGGTGAAATGTTGCTTCGCCCAGTGCGCTAGTAGCCATTCGACCAGCTGTTCTGGGGTTCCCTTTTTCCGGAGGGCAGCGAGGGCTTCTGTGCAATCCACCGTGACCTGCTGCATACTAGCTAGATCATTTAGATCGATGGGGTTCATGTACAGAAGTTTGTCTAGTAGTTTTCCCGTTACTAGACGTGGGAGACCGAATTTGCTCTTGAGCTTTTTCCACGCTTCCGGGAAATTGCGACCGACGATTTCTATAGACGAAATCGTCGCCAGAGCCGGTCCTTCTAAGCATGCGTTTAAATGATGCAGTTTTTGTACATCGGACAACCATGCATTATTGATCACCCCGGAGGTGAACAGATCCTCGAAGTGTTCCCACTCTCGAGGATCCCCTCCGAATTTTGGTAATCTTTGTTTTGGGAGCTCGATCGGTATACTGCATTGAGCTTCCGACGCCGCCGGTTTTGGATCCCCGGCGAGTCGTTCTATCTCAGCGCTTACGAATTCCACGAAATCGTGATAGTCGTTTTCGGCAGTGGCCATACCGTTCTGTTTAAAGAATTCGTATTCCTGCCTTTGCGCTGGCTGTACTAATTTCCGTACAGCCGAGTACCGATCTGTGAGTTCCCTCCATAAGTTTTTGGCAAACTCGAGCTTTTCCTCAAGGCCTCGTACCGAGTAGCTCGCTTTTCCCTTCTTCTTGAGGTTAATACCCAACTTATTGAGTCGGTATGCACCCTCGGTCAAGGCATCGATGTGATCATCGAGCTCCGACCACGTGGCTTGTTTAGCTACCGCCATAGTTGGATTTTCGAGGATAAAACCGCTCGAAATAACCTCTTACGTGGGTAATTCCACACGTGTACAATCGTGCACCTTTTCCTGGTCCAATAAACCTCGTTTAGATCCGGCTCGAAGGACCTTATGTTAGAATAGGGAGGTTTCAAATATTTTACTTGAACGCCTCGTCTATTCGGAGGTCCGGATCACGAGGGAAAGGACGTTGGAAATGTAGTAATTGCACGTTAGTTTTATTTTTCGCTTCGCCGAATTGTCGACGAAGCCGTTTATTTTGCACAGTTTTGTCAGGACGAACACAAAACACAAACTCTTAACTTTAACTCGAACCGCCTGGACGTCTGGCCGGCGTCTGGCCAGAAAAAACCCCGCCGATGGGCCGTCTCCGTTCGGCGGTTCGCGTTGCTCTATCCTGAAACAAAAGAGACGAGACTATGCGTAAATATCGAGTAACGTGAGTCACGTTGTCCGTCTCGTTCTAAGGTTCACGCGCTCTTGGTTGTGCTTGTCGCACTTGCGAGCGGGGAACTCGGCCGCCGCGTTACGCAGCTAAGCTAGTGGACTGTATGTGTGAACGTTCCCTTTAAACCAGGAAACGTTTGATTGCAGATTTGGGAGACGAGAATCGATCTCGATTTTTCCCGACTGCTAATTTCGACTGTCGCCGGAGAGGTTAACAGAGGGAGGTTGTAAGGCTCCAACTATTTACCTGCTCCTCGGCCGTTTATCGTCCTCGTAATGCGTACGGGCACTGTGTGGTGCAGCACCTTTACAGCGCGTGCAGCGACTTATAATTATAGTGCGTACACCACGGCGCTATACTGAGCGGTTCTACGCACAGGGTCCGTACACACTGGCGATGATTGAACAGCGCTCTAGCTGGTCGCCGGATGCCGGAACTCAAGTATTGTCCCGAACACCGACTGGAGGACGGTAATACCACCCAGGGTATGCACGCCACGAAGGCCCCTAAGGGTGGGTTTGCACCGTTCGACAGTCGAGAGGTTCGAGATTCAAATTCGAAACCTCGGACACGACCTCTGATTGCAGCGATACGTGTCTGATGTCAGACTGATGTGGACTATAGCCACCGCTGAATGGGAATTTCGGATTATAATTCACGAAATTCTACAGTCGCTTTGATCTGGTCGAAACCCGACCTGATCTTTATCGAATTACACCGAGTTGCGAAAGGAATCACGGGAAGAGATTGATTCACAATCCGTCCTCGTATTCGATTCCTTTCCTCGTTTACGATTTTTTAATTTAAATTGTGAACGGGTTACGGAAGGAGTCACGGTAAAAGATTGTTTTTACAATCCGTTCTCGTATGGAGTCCTTCCTATTCCACGTTCAGAATTTATTCGAAAAGTTCGAGTGACTCGTAACTATTCGAGAACTATGGAATGCCCGAGGAGCGGGGTCGTATGCCCATGTGCTCCCTGCCGGTTCCAGATTAAGAGTGACGGACGAGCACGGACAGTCAAAATGTTCGCTCGAAGGGTGAAACCTCCGTAGAGCGGCGCTGTGAACGTTTTTTGAGTCCGTCTTTGTCTAATACAAAATTGTCGTACCTTCTCTAGACACGCGCGTCGAAACTTTCGTTTCGAAATTGAGCGTTACGTGATCGATCGCGTGAGGTCTCGAAAAAAACCCGAGAGCGGCTGTTTTTCTATCCCGTACTGTTTTCGCGTAGCGGACACGACGACCGAGGTACCTCTGGTCTTACGTACGCCGAAAAAACAATACCGGGTGACGAATTATATTTTACTCGAAAATACGTCGAATTAACGCGATATTTAAACACTCATACTTCAAGGCTAGATCCTGGGCTGTTTCTGCATTGTTTCACGTAGTAAAGTGGTACCACACTGAAACAGTCAATTAAACCTGGTTTCGATCAATACTTTAGAGGATAACGCAAGTTAGGTCTGGGATAGGTCTTGGATTTGCCCTCATCAGGCTCTTACTATCGCATATTTCTCATACTTCATGGCTAGATCCTGGGCTATTTCTGGATTGGATCACGTAGTAAAGTGGTACCACACTGAAACATTCAATGAAACCTGGTCTGGATAAATATTTTAGAGGATAACGCATCTTAGGTCTGGGTTAGGTCTAAGATTTGCCCTCATCAGGCTCACAGTTTCGCGTTTTTCACATACTTGTTGAACAGATCCTGGGTTTTTTCTGGTTTGGATCACGTAGTAATGTGGTACCACACTAAAACAGTCAATTAAACCTGGTTTCGATCAATATTTTGGAGGATAACGCAAGTTAGGTCTGGGATAGGTCTGGGATTTGCTCTCATCATGCTCATTCTTTCGCATATTTCTCATACTTGATGGCTAGATCCTGAGCTTTTTCTGGATTGCGTCACGTAGTAATGAAGTACAGCACTGAAATAGTCAATTAAACCTGGTTTCCATCAATATTTTAGAGGACAACGCAAGTTAGGTCTGGGATAGGTCTGGGATTTGCCCTCATCAGGCTCATACTGTCGCGTTTTTCACATACTTGTTGAACAGATCCTGGGGTTTTTCTGGTTTGGATCCCGTAGTAGTGTGGTACCACACTGAAACAGTCCATTAAACCTGGTTTCGCTCAATATTTTAGAGGATAACGCATGTTAGGTCTAGGTCAGGCCTGGTTTTTTCACTCATCAGACTCATACTTTCGCATTCTTCACATACTTGTTGAACGGATCCTGGGTTTTTTCTGGTTTGGATCACGTAGTAATGTGGGTCCACACTCAAACAATCAATTAAACCTGGTCTTGATAAATATTTTAGAGGATAACGCATGTTAGGTCTGGGATAGGTCTGGGATTTGCCCTCATCAGACTCATACTTTCGCACACTTCACATACTCGTTGAACAGATCCTGGGTTATTTTCTGGTTTGGATCACATAGTAATGTGGTACCACACTGAAACAGTCGATTAAACCAGGTTTCGATCAATATTTTTGAGGATAACGCATGTTAGGTCTAGGTTAGGCCTGGGATTTTCACTCATCAGACTCATACTTTCGCATTCTTCACATACTTGTTGAACGGATCCTGGGTTTTTTCTGGTTTGGATCACGTAGTAATGTGGGTCCACACTGAAACAATCAATTAAACCTGGTCTTGATAAATATTTTAGAGGATAACGCATGTTAGGTCTGGGATAGGTCTGGGATTTGCCCTCATCAGACTCATACTTTCGCACACTTCACATACTCGTTGAACAGATCCTGGGTTTTTTCTGGTTTGTATCACGCAGTAGTGTGGTACCACACTGAAACAGTCCATTAAACCTGGTTTGGATCAATATTTTAGAGGATAACGCATGTTAGGTCTAGGTTAGGTCTGGGATCTTCGCTCATGAGACTCATACTTTCGCATTCTTCACATACTTGTTGAACGGATCCTGGGTTTTTTCTGGTTTGGATCACGTAGTCATGTGGTACCACACTGAAACAGTCGATTAAACCTGGCTTCGATCAATATCTTAGAGGATAACGCAAGTTAAGTCTGGGATTGGTCTGGGATTTGACCTCATCAGACTCATACTTTCGCACACTTCACATACGCGTTGAACAGATCCTGGGTTATTTTCTGGTTTGGATCACATAGTAATGTGGTACCACACTGAAACAGTCGACTAAACCTGATTTTGATCAATATTTTAGAGGATAACGCATAGTTAGGTTTGGGATAGGTCTGGGATTTGACCTCATCAGACTCATACTTTCGCACACTTCACATACTCGTTGAACAGATCCAGGGTTATTTTCTGGTTTGGATCACATAGTAATGTGGTACCACACTGAAACAGTCGATTAAACCTGGTTTCGATCAATATTTTAGAGAATAATTCATGTTAGGTCTAGGTTAGGTCTGGGATTTGCTCTCATCAGGCTCGTTATTTCGCATATTTCTCATACTTGATGGCTAGATCCTGGGCTTTTTCTGGATTGCATCACGTAGTAAAGAAAGAACAACACTGAAACAGTCAATTAAACCTGGTTTCCATCAATATTTTAGAGGATAACGCATGTTAGGTCTGGGATAGGTCTGGGATTTGCCCTCATCAGGCTCATACTTTCGTGTTTTTCACATACTTGTTGAACAGATCCTGGGTTTTCTCTGGTTTGGATCACGTAGTAGTGTGGTACCACACTGAAACAGTCCATTAAACCTGGTTTGGATCAATATTTTAGAGGATAACGCATGTTAGGTCTAGGTTAGGTCTGGAATTTTCACTCTTCAGACTCATACTTTCGCATTCTTCACATACTTGTTGAACGGATCCTGGGTTTTTTCTGGTTTGGATGTGTAGTAATGTGGTACCACACTGAAACAGTCGATTAAACCTGGTTTTGATCAATATTTTAGAGGATAACGCAAGTTAGGTCTAGGTTAGGCCTGGGATTTGCCCTCATCAGGGTCATACTTTCGCAGTTTTAACATACATGTTGACCTGACCGAGGGTTTTTTCTGCTTTGGATCACGTAGTAAAGTGGTACCACACTGAAACATTCAATTAAACCTGGTCTTGATAAATATTTTAGAGGATAACGCATGTTAGGTTTGGGTTAGGTCTAGGATTTGCCCTCATCAGGCTCATACTTTCGCATATTTCTCATACTTCACGGCTAGATCCTGGGCTGTTTCTGGATTGTATCACGTAGTAATGTGGTACCACGCTGAAACAGTCAATTAAACCTGGTTTGGATCAATATATTAGAGGATAACGCATGTTAGGTCTAGGTTAGCCCTGGGATTTTCACTCATCAGACTCATACTTTCGCATTCTTGTCATACTTGTTGAACTGATCCTGGGTTTTTTCTGGTTTGGATCACGTAGTAATGTGGTACCACACTGAAACAGTCGATTAAACCTGGTTTCGATCAATATTTTAGAGGATAACGCAAGTTAAGTCTGGGATTGGCCTGGGATTTGGCCTCATCAGACTCATACTTTCGCACACTTCACATACTCGTTGAACAGATCCTGGGTTACTTTCTGGTTTGGATCACATAGTAATGTGGTACCGCACTGAAACAGTCGATTAAACCAGGTTTCGATCAATATTTTTGAGTATAACGCATGTTAGGTCTAGGTTAGGCCTGGGATTTTCACTCATCAGACTCATACTTTCGCATTCTTCACATACTTGTAGAACGGATCCTGGGTTTTTTCTGGTTTGGATCACGTAGTAATGTGGGACCACACGGAAACAGTCAATTAAACCTGGTCTTGAAAAATATTTTAGAGGATAACGCATGTTAGGTCTGGATCAGGTCTAGAATTTGCCCTCATCATGCTCATACTTTCGCATCTTTCTCATACATCATGGCTAGATCCTGGGCTATTTCTGGAATGTATCACGTTGTAATGTGGTACCACGCCGAAACAGTCGATTAAACCTGGTTTCGATCAATACTTTAGAGGATAACGCAAGTTAGGTCTGGGATTCGCCGCCGAGCCGTACCGCGTCCCTGATCACCCTCATTGGGTGGGCGACGCGGACGGCTTGGTGGCGACGGTATGGGGAGGGGGCGACGGGTCCCCACCGTTCTCCTTGTTGGAGCGCGGTCGGGGATTCGTCGCCGTGGACTGGGGGGGAGTCGCTGTGGTGGGGTGCTACATTTCGCCCCGTAGCGGTCACGCTGCGTTCGAGCTGTACTTGGCCGAGGTCGCGGCATGCGTGCAGCGCTACGCGGCCCGGCCGGTGCTGGTCCTGGGGGATTTTAATGCCAAGTCGGTGGCTTGGGGATCCCCCAGGACCTCCGTTCGCGGCGGGATCCTGGGCGATTGGGCGGCGAGGCTCGACCTCCGGGTATTGAACCGGGGGTCGGAGCACACATGCGTGCGGCGATGTGGGGGGTCCATCGTGGATGTTGGATTCGCGACCCCCAACGCCGTGCGCATGGTGTCGGGTTGGCACGTGGTCGCGGGGGCAGAGACACTCTCCGATCACCGGTACATCCGGATGGAGGTCTCTGCCGCCGCGAGTGCATCCCGACACGGCCGCCTGCGTGGCACCCCACCACGCCGCTGGGCGCTTCGGCGCCTGGACAAGGACGCCCTGATGGCAGCTGCCCTCGCTGCAACTTGGCCGCAGGGAGCGGCCGAGTTGCCGAGCATAGAGGAGGAGGTCGCCCGGCTCGGGGCATTGGTCGCGGGTATTTGCGACGCGGCGATGCCTCGGGTCGGGCGGGCTTCTCCTCGCCGGGCGGTGTACTGGTGGTCGGACGCGATCGCGGAGTTGCGAGTCGCGACTGTCCGCGCCCGACGCCAGTACACCCGCGCGCGCCGTCGTCAACGTACAGGCGACGGCGTGGCGCGAGCGAGGGCAGCTGATGACCTGTATGGAGCATACCGCGTGGCGCGGGTTGCTCTGCAGGTCGCCATCAAACGGGCCAAGACCCAGGCATGGAAGGAGCTCCTCCAGACCCTTGATGACGATCCATGGGGGCGCCCATATAAGGTGGTGCTGAATAAGCTCCGCCCGTGGGCGCCCCCCGTCACCGAGGGTCTTGACCCCCGGCTGCTGGAGGACGTGGTCAATACACTCTTCCCAATTGGGGAGAGGGGACCGCGTCCTCCGGCGGCGGCGGCTGTCCCAGTGGAGTGGACGGCCGAGCTGGGGGTCACGCAGGAGGAGCTGGCAGCGGCCATCAGACGGCTCGGGGTTCGTAACACGGCCCCGGGTCCGGATGGTGTGCCCGGCCGGGTTTGGGTCTTGACCCAGGGCGTTCTTGCGGCCGACCTCAGGCGGTTGTTCGACCGCTGCCTGAGGGACGGGCGATTCCCCCCCAGTTGGAAGGTGGCGAGGATGGTCCTCCTCCGGAAGGAGGGTCGGCCCGCGGAGTCTCCCTCCGCATACCGGCCCATTTGTCTCCTCGACGAGGTGGGCAAGCTCTTCGAGCGTGTGATTGCTGCCCGCCTCGTCGAGCACCTGTCGCGGGGTGATCCCGGTCTGGCCGACTGCCAGTTCGGTTTCCGGGGGGGCCGATCGACTATCGACGCGATAGGTCGTGTGAGGGCCCTCTCGGAGGCGGCCGTCTCCCGGGGAGGGGTGGCATTGGCAATATCCTTGGATATTGCCAATGCCTTTAACACCCTCCCCTGGGAAGAGATAAGGAGGGGACTCGAATATCATCGAGTCCCCCCTTGTCTCAGGGCGGTCGTCGGGGATTATCTCCGCGGCAGGTGGATCGAGTATCCGGGCCGGGATGGTGATATGCGGAGGGAGGTGTACTGCGGTGTTCCGCAGGGGTCGGTCCTCGGGCCACTCCTGTGGAACATCGCGTACGACTCGGTGTTGCGGGCCGGCCTCCCCGACGGCGTCAGCGCGGTGTGTTATGCGGATGACACACTGGTGCTGGCCGTCGGGGCGCACTGGGGGAGGGCCATGCGTCGCGCGGAGGAGGGGTCGCAACGCGTCGTCGACCGGATCAGGGGGATGGGGATGACGGTGGCGGTCCATAAGACCGAGGTGATTGCGTTTCATTCACCTCGGCAGGATCCGCCACCCCCTCTGATTCGGGTGGGTGGGGCTGACATCGAGGTGAAGCCCCAGATCAGGTATCTGGGGCTGATCCTCGATAGCCACTGGCGTTTCGAGAAGCATTTCCGCTGCCTGGTCCCCCGGTTGGAAAGGATGGTTGCGGCTCTGGGCCGGATCCTGCCCAACCTGGGGGGCCCGGCGGGCCGAGTTCGTCGCCTCTATGTGGCAATGGTCCAGTCGGTGGCCCTATACGGGGCCCCCGTCTGGGCGGACGACCTGGCTGCCTCCCGGCGCAGCATGACTATGCTGCGTCGGGTGCAGAGGCGCATGGCGCTCAGGGTCGTCCGCGGGTATCGGACCATGTCACATGAGGCGGCGACGGTTCTAGCGGGGATGCCGCCCATGGACCTGCTCGCGCGGTCGCACGCGGTGATGTACCGGCACCGCGTCGACCGTCGCGCGGGGGTGGGGGCGGTCCCGGGCGGGCAGGAACCTGCTTGGGGCGATTTGAGGCGCCAGGCCCGGCAGTCCGTGTTGCTCGCGTGGCAGGAGCGGCTGGCTCTGCCAACCGCGGGGCACCGGACTGTCGGGGCTGTTCGGCCACTCCTGAGGGAGTGGCTGGACAGAGGCCATGGCAGCCTCACCTACCGGCTGGCACAGGTATTTTCCGGGCATGGCAGCTTCGGAAGATACCTGTGCCGGATAGGGAAGGAGCCGACGGCGCGTTGCTGCCACTGCGACGCTGAGCAGGACACGGCGGATCATACCCTGGAGGTATGCCCCGCGTGGGAGGGGGAGCGCCGTGTCCTGGTCGGCGTCGTCGGGCGGGATGTCTCGCTGCCGGGCGTGGTGCGCGCCATGCTCGGCAGCGAGGAGAAGTGGAGGGCCGTGGCCTCCTTCTGCGAGAACGTAATGTTGCAGAAGGAGGCCGCGGGGAGGGAGCGCGAGCTTCAGCGGCGCGCTGAAGCTCGTGCTCGTGCGGTGGCCCGAGGTCGTCGCCCGGTCGCGAGGCGTCGCGGGCGGCCGCCTCGGCGTGGCGGATGACCTAGGCTGGGAGGGGGGTCCTGAGGGGACCCTCCTCCCGCCAGGCGGCGCCGGGTCGGATCGGTTGGGGGTAGGAGTGCCTCCCCCTACCGGTCCGACGCAAGGGGAGGCACCCTCGGCGGTCTGGTGCGGCCATGAACGCCCGGCCGCCGAGGGGTGGAAACGGGGTCGCGGGCGGTTGCGAGTTGGGGCTCGCAGCCGCCACTAAACGCGGCCCCGGGACGGATAGCGGCGGGATGGAGTGGCCCCGTCACGCCGCTATGAGGCAGTGTGTCTACTGGGGGGACCGATTGTCCCCCCGGGGGATGGGCGCGAAAGCGCGGGCACGGGGAGGATACCGGAAGAATGCTTCGAGCGATTCCCGGTATCCTCCCAAAGCGTGCCGAAGGGTCACCGTGGGGTTTTTAGTGGGTAGGTCCCGCGCCTGTCGTTGCACGGGCGCGGGGAATCTCACACACCCCTCCCACCTCTCCCCAAGGAGGTGGGAGGGAGTCTTTCGAAGATTTTCCCCACGACAAAAAAAAAAAAAAAAAAAAAAAAAAAAAAAGTTAGGTCTGGGATAGGTCTTGGATTTGCCCTCATCAGGCTCTTACTATCGCATATTTCTCATACTTCATGGCTAGATCCTGGGCTATTTCTGGATTGGATCACGTAGTAAAGTGGTACCACACTGAAACATTCAATGAAACCTGGTCTGGATAAATATTTTAGAGGATAACGCATCTTAGGTCTGGGTTAGGTCTAAGATTTGCCCTCATCAGGCTCACAGTTTCGCGTTTTTCACATACTTGTTGAACAGATCCTGGGTTTTTTCTGGTTTGGATCACGTAGTAATGTGGTACCACACTAAAACAGTCAATTAAACCTGGTTTCGATCAATATTTTGGAGGATAACGCAAGTTAGGTCTGGGATAGGTCTGGGATTTGCTCTCATCCGGCTCATTCTTTCGCATATTTCTCATACTTGATGGCTAGATCCTGGGCTCTTTCTGGATTGCATCACGTAGTAATGTAGTACCACACTGAAACAGTCAATGAAACCCGGTTTCCATCAATATTTTAGAGGACAACGCAAGTTAGGTCTAGGTAAGGCCTGAGATTTTCACTGATCAGGCTCATACATTCGCATTCTTCACATACTTGTTGAACGGATCCTGGGTTTTTTCTGGTTTGGATCACGTAGTAATGTGGTACCACACTGAAACATTCTATTAAACCTGGTCTTGATAAATATTTTAGAGGATAACGCATGTTAGGTCTGGGTTACGTCTAGGATTTGCCCTCATCAGGCTCATACTTTCGCATGTTTCTCATACTTCATGGCTAGATCCTGGGCTGTTTCTGCATTGTTTCACGTAGTAATGTGGTACCACGCTGAATCAGTCAATTAAACCTGGTTTCGATCAATACTTTAGAGGATAACGCAAGTTAGGTCTGGGATAGGTCTTGGATTTGCCCTCATCAGGCTCTTACTATCGCATATTTCTCATACTTCATGGCTAGATCCTGGGCTATTTCTGGATTGGATCACGTAGTAAAGTGGTACCACACTGAAACATTCAATGAAACCTGGTCTGGATAAATATTTTAGAGGATAACGCATCTTAGGTCTGGGTTAGGTCTAAGATTTGCCCTCATCAGGCTCACAGTTTCGCGTTTTTCACATACTTGTTGAACAGATCCTGGGTTTTTTCTAGTTTGGATCACGTAGTAATGTGGTACCACACTAAAACAGTCAATTAAACCTGGTTTCGATCAATATTTTGGAGGATAACGCAAGTTAGGTCTGGGATAGGTCTGGGATTTGCTCTCATCATGCTCATTCTTTCGCATATTTCTCATACTTGATGGCTAGATCCTGAGCTTTTTCTGGATTGCGTCACGTAGTAATGAAGTACAGCACTGAAATAGTCAATTAAACCTGGTTTCCATCAATATTTTAGAGGACAACGCAAGTTAGGTCTGGGATAGGTCTGGGATTTGCCCTCATCAGACTCATACTTTCGCACACTTCACATACTCGTTGAACAGATCCTGGGTTATTTTCTGGTTTGGATCACATAGTAATGTGGTACCGCACTGAAACAGTCGATTAAACCAGGTTTCGATCAATATTTTTGAGTATAACGCATGTTAGGTCTAGGTTAGGCCTGGGATTTTCACTCATCAGACTCATACTTTCGCATTCTTCACATACTTGTAGAACGGATCCTGGGTTTTTTCTGGTTTGGATCACGTAGTAATGTGGGACCACACTGAAACAGTCAATTAAACCTGGTCTTGAAAAATATTTTAGAGGATAACGCATGTTAGGTCTGGATCAGGTCTAGAATTTGCCCTCATCATGCTCATACTTTCGCATCTTTCTCATACATCATGGCTAGATCCTGGGCTATTTCTGGAATGTATCACGTTGTAATGTGGTACCACGCTGAAACAGTCGATTAAACCTGGTTCCGATCAATATTTTAGAGGATAACGCAAGTTAAGTCTGGGATTGGTCTGGGATTTGACCTCATCAGACTCATACTTTCGCACACTTCACATACTTGTTGAACAGATCCTGGGTTTTTTCTGGTTTGGATCCCGTAGTAGTGTGGTACCACACTGAAACAGTCCATTAAACCTGGTTTCGCTCAATATTTTAGAGGATAACGCATGTTAGGTCTGGGATAGGTATGGGATTTGCCCTCATCAGACTCATACTTTCGCCCACTTCACATACTCGTTGAACAGATCCTGGGTTATTTTCTGGTTTGGATCACATAGTAATGTGGTACCACACTGAAACAGTCGATTAAACCAGGTTTCGATCAATGTTTTTGAGGACAACGCATGTTAGGTCTAGGTTAGCCCTGGGATTTTCACTCATCAGACTCATACTTTCGCATTCTTCACATACTTGTTGAACTGATCCTGGGTTTTTTCTGGTTTGGATCACGTAGTAATGTGGTACCACACTGAAACAGACGATTATACCTGGTTTCGATCAATATCTTAGAGGATAACGAAAGTTAAGTCTGGGATTGGTCTGGGATTTGACCTCATCAGGCTCATACTTTCGCGTTTTTCACATACTTGTTGAACAGATCCTGGGTTTTTTCTGGTTTGGATCCCGTAGTAGTGTGGTACCACACTGAAACTGTCCATCAAACCTGGTTTCGCTCAATATTTTAGAGGATAACGCATGTTAGGTCTAGGTTAGGTCTGGGATTTGCTCTCATTAGGCTCATTCTTTCGCATACTTCTCCAACTTCATGGCTAGATCTTGGGCTATTTCTGGATTGGATCACGTAGTAAAGTGGTACCACACTGAAACATTCAATGAAACCTGGTCTGGATAAAAATTTTAGAGGATAACGCATGTTAGGTCAAGGTTAGGTCTAAGATTTGCCCTCATCAGGCTCACAGTTTCGCGTTTTTCACATACTTGTTGAACGGATCCTGTGTTTTTTCTGGTTTGGGTCACGTAGTAGTGTGGGACCACACTGAAACAGTCAATTAAACCTGGTTTCGACCAATATTTTAGAGAATAATTCATGTTAGGTCTAGGTTAGGTCTGGGATTTGCTCTCATCAGGCTCATACTTTCGTACACTTCACATACTTGTTGAACGGATACTGCGTTATTTTCTGGTTTGGATCACATAGTAATGTGGTACCACACTGAAACATTCAATTAAACCTGGTCTTGATAAATATTTTAGAGAATAACGTATGTTAGGTCTGGGTTAGGTCTAGGATTTGCCCTCATCGGGCTCATACTTTCGCACACTTCACATACTCGTTGAACAGATCCTGCGTTATTTTCTGGTTTGGATCACATAGTAATGTGGTACCACACTGAAACATTCAATTAAACCTGGTCTTCATAAATATTTTAGAGGATAACGCATGTTAGGTCTGGGTTAGGTCTAGGATTTGCCCTCATCAGGCTCACAGTTTCGCGTTTTCCACATACTTGTTGAACAGATCCTGGGTTTTTTCTGGTTTGGATCACATAGTAATGTGGTACCACACTGAAACAGTCGATTAAACCAGGTTTCGATCAATATTTTTGAGGACAACGCATGTTAGGTCTAGGTTAGGCCTGGGATTTTCACTCATCAGACTCATACTTTCGCATTCCTCACATACTTGTTGAACGGATCCTGGGTTTTTGTCTGGTTTGGATCACGTAGTAATGTGGTACCACACTGAAACATTCAATTAAACCTGGTCTTGATAAATATTTTAGAGGATAACACATGTTAGGTCTGGGATAGGTCTGGGATTTGCCCTCATCAGACTCATACTTTCGCACACTTCACATACTCGTTGAACAGATCCTGCGTTATTTTCTGGTTTGGATCACATAGTAATGTGGTACCACACTGAAACATTCAATTAAACCTGGTCTTCATAAATATTTTAGAGGATAACGCATGTTAGGTTTGGGTTAGGTCTAGGATTTGCCCTCATCAGGCTCATACTTTCGCATATTTCTCATACTTCATGGCTAGATCCTGGGCTATTTCTGCATTGTATCACGTAGTAATGTGGTACCACGCTGAAACAGTCAATTAAACCTGGTTTCGATCAATATTTTAGAGGATAACGCAAGTTAGGTCTGGGATAGATCTAGGATTTGCCCTCATCAGGCTCTTACTATCGCATATTTCTCATACTTCATGGCTAGATCCTGGGCTATTTCTGGATTGGATCACGTAGTAAAGTGGTACCACACTGAAACATTCAATGAAACCTGTTCTGGATAAATATTTTAGAGGATAAAGCATCTTAGGTCTGGGTTAGGCCTGCGATTTTCACTCATCAGACTCATACTTTCGCATTCTTCACATACTTGTTGAACGGATCCTGGGTTATTTTCTGGTTTGGATCACATAGTAATGTGGTACCACACTGAAACAGTCGATTAAACCAGGTTTCGATCAATATTTTTGAGGATAACGCATGTTAGGTCTAGGTTAGGCCTGGGATTTTCACTCATCAGACTCATACATTCGCATTCCTCACATACTTGTTAAACGGATCCTGGGTTTTTACTGGTTTGGATCACGTAGTTATGTGGTACCACACTGAAACATTCAATGAAACCTGGTCTGGATAAATATTTTAGAGGACAACGCATCTTAGGTCTGGGTTAGGTCTAAGATTTGCCCTCATCAGGCTCACAGTTTCGCGTTTTTCACATACTTGTTGAACAGATCCTGGGTTTTTTCTGGTTTGGATCACGTAGTAATGTGGTACCACACTAAAACAGTCAATTAAACCTGGTTTCGATCAATATTTTAGAGGATAACGCAAGTTAGGACTGGGATAGGTCTAGGATTTGCCCTCATCAGGCTCTTACTATCGCATATTTCTCATACTTCATGGCTAGATCCTGGGCTATTTCTGGATTGTATCACGTAGTAAAGTGGTACCACACTGAAACACTCAATGAAACCTGGTCTGGATAAATATTTTAGAGGATAACGCGTGTTAGGTCTGGGATAGGTCTGGGATTTGCCCTCATCAGACTCATACTTTCACACACTTCACATACTCGCTGAACACATCCTGAGTTATTTTCTGGTTTGGATCACATAGTAATGTGGTACCACACTGAAACTGTCGATTAAACCAGGTTTCGATCAATATTTTTGAGGATAACGCATGTTAGGTCTAGGTTAGGCCTGGGATTTTCACTCATCAGACTCATACATTCGCATTCTTCACATACTTTTTGAACGGATCCTGGGTTTTTTCTGGTTTGGATCACGTAGTAATGTGGGTCCACACTGAAACAATCAATTAAACCTGGTCTTGATATATATTTTAGAGGATAACGCATGTTAGGTCTGGGATAGGTCTGGGATTTGCCCTCATCAGACTCATACTTTCGCATTCTTCACATACTTGTTGAACTGATCCTGGGTTTTTTCCGGTTTGGATCACGTAGTAATGTGGTACCAAACTGAAACAGTCCATTAAACCTGGTTTGGATCAATATTTTAGAGGATAACGCATGTTAGGTCTAGGTTAGCCCTGGGATTTTCACCCATCAGACTCATACTTTCGCATTCTTCTTATACTTGTTGAACGGATCCTGGGTTTTTTCTGGTTTTGATCACGTAGTAATGTGGGACCACACTGAATCAGTCAATTAAACCTGGTCTTGATAAATATTTTAGAGGATAACGCATGTTAGGTTTGGCTTAGGTCTAGGATTTGCCCCCAGCAGGCTCATACTTTCGCATATTTCTCATACTTGATGGCTAGATCCTGGGCTTTTTCTGGATTGGATCACGTAGTAATGAAGTACAACACTGAAACAGTCAATTAAACCTGGTTTCCATCAATATTTTAGAGGACAGCGCATGATAGGTCTAGGTTAGGCCTGGGATTTGCCCTGATCAGGGTCATACTTTCGCAGTTTTAACATACATGCTGACCTGATCGAGGGTTTTTTCTGCTTTGGATCACGTAGTAAAGTGGTACCACACTGAAACAGTCCATTAAACCTGGTTTGGATCAATATTTTAGAGGATAACGCATGTTAGGTCTAGGTTAGGTCTGGGATTTTCGATCATGAGACTCATACTTTCGCATTGTTCACATACATGTTGAACGGATCCTGGGTTTTTTCTGGTTTGGTTCATGTAGTAATGTGGTACCATTCTGAAACATTCAATTAAACCTGGTCTTGATAAATATTTTAGAGGATAACGCATGTTAGGTTTGGCTTAGGTCTAGGATTTGCCCCCAGCAGGCTCATACTTTCGCATATTTCTCATACTTCATTGCTAGATCCTGGGCTGTTTCTGGTTTGTATCACGTAGTAATGTGGTACCACGCTGAAACAGTCAATTAAACCTGGTTTCGATCAATATTTTAGAGGATAACGCAAGTTAGGTCTGGCATAGGTCTGGGATTCGCCCTCATCAGGCTCATACTTTCGCGTTTCTCACATACTTGTTGAACAGATCCTGGGTTTTTTCTGGTTTGTATCACGTAGTAATGTGGTACCAAACTGAAACAGTCGATTAAACCAGGTTTCGACCAATATTTTTGAGGATAACGCATGTTAGGTCTAGGTTAGGCCTGGGACTTTCACTCATCAGACTCATACTTTCGCATTCCTCACATACTTGTTGAACGGATCCTGCGTTTTTTCTGGTTTATATCACGTAGTAATGTGGTACCACACTGAAACAGTCCATTAAACCTGGTTTGGATCAATATTTTAGAGGATAACGCATGTTAGGTCTAGGTTAGCCCTGGGATTTTCACCCATCAGACTCATACTTTCGCATTCTTCTTATACTTGTTGAACTGATCCTGGGTTTTTTCTGGTTTGGATCACGTAGTAATGTGGTACCACACTGAAGCAGTCGATTAAACCTGGTTTCGATCAATATTTTAGAGGATAACGCAAGTTAAGTCTGGGATTGGTCTGGGATTTGACCTCATCAGCCTCATACTTTCGCACACTTCACATACTCGTTGAACAGATCCTGGGTTTTTTTCTGGTTTGGATCACATAGTAATGTGGCACCACACTGAAACAGTCGATTAAACCACGTTTCGATCAATATTTTTGAGGATAACGCATGTTAGGTCTAGGTTAGGCCCGGGATTTTCACTCATCAGACACATATTTCACATTCTTCACATACTTGTTGAACGGATCCTGGGTTTTTTCTGGTTTGGATCACGTAGTAATGTGGGACCACACTGAATCAGTCAATTAAACCTGGTTTCGACCAATATTTTAGAGAATAATTCATGTTAGGTCTAGGTTAGGTCTGGGATATTCTCTGATCAGGCTCATTCTTTCGCATATTTCTCATACTTGAGGACTCGATCCTGGGCTTTTTCTGGATTGGATCACGTAGTAATGAAGTACAACACTGAAACAGTCAATTAAACCTGGTTTCCATCAATATTTTAGAGGACAGCGCATGTTAGGTCTAGGTTAGGCCTGGGATTTGCCCTGATCAGGGTCATACTTTCGCAGTTTTAACATACATGTTGACCTGATCGAGGGTTTTTTCTGCTTTGGATCACGTAGTAAAGTGGTACCACACTGAAACAGTCCATTAAAACTGGTTTGGATCAATATTTTAGAGGATAACGCATGTTAGGTCTAGGTTAGGTCTAGGATTTTCGCTCATGAGACTCATACTTTCGCATTCTTCACATACTTGTTGAACGGATCCTGGGTTTTTTCTGGTTTGGTTCATGTAGTAATGTGGTACCACACTGAAACAATCAATTAAACCTGGTCTTGATAAATATTTTAGAGGATAACGCATGTTAGGTTTGGCTTAGGTCTAGGATTTGCCCCCAGCAGGCTCATACTTTAGCATATTTCTCATACTTCATGGCTAGATCCTGGGCTGTTTCTGGTTTGTATCACGTAGTAATGTGGTACCACGCTGAAACAGTCAATTAAACCTAGTTTCGATCAATATTTTAGAGGATAACGCAAGTCAGGTCTGGCATAGGTCTGGGATTCGCCCTCATCAGGCTCATACTTTCGCGTTTTTCACATACTTGTTGAACAGATCCTGGGTTTTTTCTGGTTTGTATCACGTAGTAGTGTGGTACCACACCGAAAGAGTCCATTAAAGCTGGTTTGGATCAATTGCTTAGAGGATAACGCATGTTAGGTCTAGGTTAGCCCTGGGATTTTCACTCATCAGACTCATACTTTCGCAATCTTCTCATACTTGTTGAACTGATCCTGGGTTTTTTCTGGTTTGGATCACGTAGTAATTTGGTACCACACTGAAGCAGTCGATTAAACCTGGTTTCGATCAATATCTTAGAGGATAACGCAAGTTAAGTCTGGGAATGGTCTGGGATTTGACCTCATCAGACACATACTTTCGCACACTTCACATACTCGTTGAACAGATCCTGGGTTATTTTCTGGTTTGGATCTCATAGTAATGTGGTACCACACTGAAACAGTCGATTAAACCTGGTTTCACTCAATATTTTAGAGGATAACGCATGTTAGGTCTAGGTCAGGCCTGGGATTTTCACTCATCAGACTCATACTTTCGCATTCCTCACATACGTGTTGAACGGATGCTGGGTTTTTTCTGGTTTGGATCACGTAGTAATGTGGGTCCACAGTGAAACAATCAATTAAATCTGGTCTTGATAAATATTTTAGAGGATAACGCAAGTCAGGTCTGGCATAGGTCTGGGATTCGCCCTCATCAGGCTCATACTTTCGCACACTTCACATACTCGTTGAACAGATCCTGGGTTATTTTCTGGTTTGGATCACATAGTAATGTGGTACCACACTGAAACAGTCGATTAAACCAGGTTTCGATCTATATTTTTGAGGATAACGCATGTTAGGTCTAGGTTAGGCCTGTGATTTTCACACATCAGACTCATACTTTCGCATTCTTCACATACTTGTTGAACGGATCCTGGGTTTTTTCTGGTTTGGATCACGTTGTAATGTGGGACCACACTGAAACAATCAATTAAACCTGGTCTTGATAAATATTTTAGAGGATAACGCATGTTAGGCTTGGGTTAGGTCTAGGATTTGCCCTCAGCAGGCTCATACTTTCGCATATCTCTCATACTTCATGGCTAGATTCTGGGCTGTTTCTGGATTGTATCACGTAGTAATGTGGTACAACGCTGAAACAGTCAATTAAACCTGGTTTCGATCAATATTTTAGAGAAAAATTCATGTTAGGTCTAGGTTAGGTCTGGGATTTGCTCTCATCAGGCTCATTCTTTCGCATATTTCTCATACATGTTGAACAGATCCTGGGTTTTTTCTGGTTTGGATCACGTAATAATGTGGGACCACACTGAAACAATCAACTAAACCTGGTTTCCATCAATATTTTAGAGGACAACGCAAGTTAGGTCTGGGATAGGTCTGGGATTTGCTCTCATCAGGCTCATTCTTTCGCATATTTCTCATACTTGATGGCTAGATCCTGAGCTTTTTCTGGATTGCATCACGTAGTAATGAAGTACAACACTGAAACAGTCAATTAAACCTGGTTTCCATCAATGTTTTAGAGGACAACGCAAGTTAGGTCTGGGATAGGTCTGGGATTTGCCCTCATCAGGCCCATACTGTCGCGTTTTTCACATACTCGTTGAACAGATCCTGGGTTTTTTCTGGTTTGGATCCCGTAGTAGTGTGGTACCACACTGAAACAGTCCATTAAACCTGGTTTCGATCAATATTTTAGAGGATAACGCATGTTAGGTCTAGGTCAGGCCTGGTTTTTTCACTCATCAGACTCATACTTTCGCTTTCTTCACATACTTGTTGAACGGATCCTGGGTTTTTTCTGGTTTGGATCACGTAGTTATGTGGGTCCACACTGAAACAATCAATTAAACCTGGTCTTGATAAATATTTTAGAGGATAACGCATGTTAGGTCTGGGATAGGTCTGGGATTTGCGCTCATCAGACTCATACTTTCGCACACTTCACATACTCGTTGAACAGATCCTGGGTTATTTTCTGGTTTGGATCACATAGTAATGTGGTACCGCACTGAAACAGTCGATTAAACCAGGTTTCGATCAATATTTTTTAGGATAACGCATGTTAGGTCTAGGTTAGGCCTGGGATTTTCACTCATCAGACTCATACTTTCGCATTCTTCACATACCCGTTGAACGGATCCTGGGTTTTTTCTGGTTTGGATCACGTAGTAATGTGGGTCCACACTGAAACAATCAATTAAACCTGGTCTTGATAAATATTTTAGAGGATAACGCATGTTAGGTCTGGGATAGTTCTGGGATTTGCCCTCATCAGACTCATACTTTCGCACACTTCCCATACTCGTTGAACAGATCCTGGGTTATTTTCTGGTTTGGATCACATAGTAATGTGGGACCACACTGAATCAGTCAATTAAACCTGGTTTCGACCAATATTTTAGAGAATAATTCATGTTAGGTCTAGGTTAGGTCTGGGATTTTCTCTCATCAGGCTCATTCTTTCGCATATTTCACATACTTGAGGGCTCGATCCTGGGCTTTTTCTGGATTGGATCACGTAGTAATGAAGTACAACACTGAAACAGTCAATTAAACCTGGTTTCCATCAATATTTTAGAGGACATCACATGTTAGGTCTAGGTTAGGTCTGGGATTTTCGATCATGAGACTCATACTTTCGCATTGTTCACATACTTGTTGAACGGATCCTGGGTTTTTTCTGGTTTGGTTCATGTAGTAATGTGGTACCATTCTGAAACATTCAATTAAACCTGGTCTTGATAAATATTTTAGAGGATAACGCATGTTAGGTTTGGCTTAGGCCTAGGATTTGCCCCCAGCAGGCTCATACTTTCGCGTTTTTCACATACTTGTTGAACAGATCCTGGGTTTTTTCTGGTTTGGATCCCGTAGTAGTGTGGTACCACAATAAAACAGTCAATTAAACCTGGTTTCGATCAATATTTTAGAGGATATCGCAAGTTAGGTCTGGGATAGGTCTGGGATTAGCCCTCATCAGACTCATACTTTCGCTTTCTTCACATACTCGTTGAACAGATCCTGTGTTATTTTCTGGTTTGGATCACATAGTAATGTGGTACCACACTGAAACAGTCGATTAAACCTGGTTTCCATCAATATTTTAGAGGACAACGCAAGTTAGGTCTGGGATAGGTCTGGGATTTGCCCTCATCAGGCCCATACTGTCGCGTTTTTCACATACTTGTTGAACAGATCCTGGGTTTTTTCTGGTTTGGATCCCGTAGTAGTGTGGTACCACAATAAAACAGTCAATTAAACCTGGTTTCGATCAATATTTTAGAGGATATCGCAAGTTAGGTCTGGGATAGGTCTGGGATTAGCCCTCATCAGACTCATACTTTCGCTTTCTTCACATACTCGTTGAACAGATCCTGTGTCATTTTCTGGTTTGGATCACATAGTAATGTGGTACCACACTGAAACAGTCGATTAAACCAGGTTTCGAACAATATTTTTGAGGATAACGCATGTTAGGTCTGGGATAGGTCTGGGATTTGCTCTCATCAGGCTCATTCTTTCGCATATTTCTCATACTTGATGGCTAGATCCTGAGCTTTTTCTGGATTGCATCACGTAGTAATGAAGTACAACACTGAAACAGTCAATTAAACCTGGTTTCCATCAATGTTTTAGAGGACAACGCAAGTTAGGTCTGGGATAGGTCTGGGATTTGCTCTCATCAGGCTCATTCTTTCGCATATTTCTCATACTTGATGGCTAGATCCTGAGCTTTTCTGGATTGCATCACGTAGTAATGAAGTACAACCCTGAAACAGTCAATTAAACCTGGTTTCCATCAATATTTTAGAGGACAACGCAAGTTAGGTCTGGGATAGGTCTGGGATTTGCCCTCATCAGGCCCATACTGTCGCGTTTTTCACATACTCGTTGAACAGATCCTGGGTTTTTTCTGGTTTGGATCCCGTAGTAGTGTGGTACCACACTGAAACAGTCCATTAAACCTGGTTTCGATCAAGATTTTAGAGGATAACGCATGTTAGGTCTAGGTCAGGCCTGGTTTTTTCACTCATCAGACTCATACTTTCGCATTCTTCACATACTTGTTGAACGGATCCTGGCTTTTTTCTGGTTTGGATCACGTAGTTATGTGGGTCCACACTGAAACAATCAATTAAACCTGGTCTTGATAAATATTTTAGAGGATAACGCATGTTAGGTCTGGGATAGGTCCGGGATTTGCGCTCATCAGACTCATACTTTCGCACACTTCACATACTCGTTGAACAGATCCTGGGTTATTTTCTGGTTTGGATCACATAGTAATGTGGTACCGCACTGAAACAGTCGATTAAACCAGGTTTCGATCAATATTTTTTAGGATAACGCATGTTAGGTCTAGGTTAGGCCTGGGATTTTCACTCATCAGACTCATACTTTCGCATTCTTCACATACCCGTTGAACGGATCCTGGGTTTTTTCTGGTTTGGATCACATAGTAATGTGGGTCCACACTGAAACAATCAATTAAACCTGGTCTTGATAAATATTTTAGAGGATAACGCATGTTAGGTCTGGGATAGGTCTGGGATTTGCCCTCATCAGACTCATACTTTCGCACACTTCCCATACTCGTTGAACAGATCCTGGGTTATTTTCTGGTTTGGATCACATAGTAATGTGGGACCACACTGAATCAGTCAATTAAACCTGGTTTCGACCAATATTTTAGAGAATAATTCATGTTAGGTCTAGGTTAGGTCTGGGATTTTCTCTCATCAGGCTCATTCTTTCGCATATTTCTCATACTTGAGGGCTCGATCCTGGGCTTTTTCTGGATTGGATCACGTAGTAATGAAGTACAACACTGAAACAGTCAATTAAACCTGGTTTCCATCAATATTTTAGAGGACATCACATGTTAGGTCTAGGTTAGGCCTGGGATTTGCCCTGATCAGGGTCATACTTTCGCAGTTTTAACATACATGTTGACCTGATCGAGGGTTTTTTCTGCTTTGGATCACGTAGTAAAGTGGTACCACACTGAAACAGTCCATTAAACCTGGTTTGGATCAATATTGTAGAGGATAACGCATGTTAGGTCTAGGTTAGGTCTGGGATTTTCGATCATGAGACTCATACTTTCGCATTGTTCACATACTTGTTGAACGGATCCTGGGTTTTTTCTGGTTTGGTTCATGTAGTAATGTGGTACCATTCTGAAACATTCAATTAAACCTGGTCTTGATAAATATTTTAGAGGATAACGCATGTTAGGTTTGGCTTAGGTCTAGGATTTGCCCCCAGCAGGCTCATAGTTTCGCATATTTCTCATACTTCATGGCTAGATCCTGGGCTGTTTCTGGTTTGTATCACGTAGTAATGTGGTACCACACTGAAACAATCAACTAAACCTGGTTTCCATCAATATTTTAGAGGACAACGCAAGTTAGGTCTGGGATAGGTCTGGGATTTGCCCTCATCAGGCTCATACTTTCGCGTTTTTCACATACTTGTTGAACAGATCCTGGGTTTTTTCTGGTTTGGATCCCGTAGTAGTGTGGTACCACAATAAAACAGTCAATTAAACCTGGTTTCGATCAATATTTTAGAGGATATCGCAAGTTAGGTCTGGGATAGGTCTGGGATTAGCCCTCATCAGACTCATACTTTCGCTTTCTTCACATACTCGTTGAACAGATCCTGTGTTATTTTCTGGTTTGGATCACATAGTAATGTGGTACCACACTGAAACAGTCGATTAAACCTGGTTTCCATCAATATTTTAGAGGACAACGCAAGTTAGGTCTGGGATAGGTCTGGGATTTGCCCTCATCAGGCCCATACTGTCGCGTTTTTCACATACTTGTTGAACAGATCCTGGGTTTTTTCTGGTTTGGATCACGTAGTTATGTGGGTCCACACTGAAACAATCAATTAAACCTGGTCTTGATAAATATTTTAGAGGATAACGCATGTTAGGTCTGGGATAGGTCTGGGATTTGCGCTCATCAGACTCATACTTTCGCACACTTCACATACTCGTTGAACAGATCCTGGGTTATTTTCTGGTTTGGATCACATAGTAATGTGGTACCGCACTGAAACAGTCGATTAAACCAGGTTTCGATCAATATTTTTTAGGATAACGCATGTTAGGTCTAGGTTAGGCCTGGGATTTTCACTCATCAGACTCATACTTTCGCATTCTTCACATACCCGTTGAACGGATCCTGGGTTTTTTCTGGTTTGGATCACGTAGTAATGTGGGTCCACACTGAAACAATCAATTAAACCTGGTCTTGATAAATATTTTAGAGGATAACGCATGTTAGGTCTGGGATAGGTCTGGGATTTGCCCTCATCAGACTCATACTTTCGCACACTTCCCATACTCGTTGAACAGATCCTGGGTTATTTTCTGGTTTGGATCACATAGTAATGTGGGACCACACTGAATCAGTCAATTAAACCTGGTTTCGACCAATATTTTAGAGAATAATTCATGTTAGGTCAAGGTTAGGTCTGGGATTTTCTCTCATCAGGCTCATTCTTTCGCATATTTCACATACTTGAGGGGCTCGATCCTGGGCTTTTTCTGGATTGGATCACGTAGTAATGAAGTACAACACTGAAACAGTCAATTAAACCTGGTTTCCATCAATATTTTAGAGGACATCACATGTTAGGTCTAGGTTAGGTCTGGGATTTTCGATCATGAGACTCATACTTTCGCATTGTTCACATACTTGTTGAACGGATCCTGGGTTTTTTCTGGTTTGGTTCATGTAGTAATGTGGTACCATTCTGAAACATTCAATTAAACCTGGTCTTGATAAATATTTTAGAGGATAACGCATGTTAGGTTTGGCTTAGGCCTAGGATTTGCCCCCAGCAGGCTCATACTTTCGCGTTTTTCACATACTTGTTGAACAGATCCTGGGTTTTTTCTGGTTTGGATCCCGTAGTAGTGTGGTACCACAATAAAACAGTCAATTAAACCTGGTTTCGATCAATATTTTAGAGGATATCGCAAGTTAGGTCTGGGATAGGTCTGGGATTAGCCCTCATCAGACTCATACTTTCGCTTTCTTCACATACTCGTTGAACAGATCCTGTGTTATTTTCTGGTTTGGATCACATAGTAATGTGGTACCACACTGAAACAGTCGATTAAACCTGGTTTCCATCAATATTTTAGAGGACAACGCAAGTTAGGTCTGGGATAGGTCTGGGATTTGCCCTCATCAGGCCCATACTGTCGCGTTTTTCACATACTTGTTGAACAGATCCTGGGTTTTTTCTGGTTTGGATCACGTAATAATGTGGGACCACACTGAAACAATCAACTAAACCTGGTTTCCATCAATATTTTAGAGGACAACGCAAGTTAGGTCTGGGATAGGTCTGGGATTTGCCCTCATCAGGCTCATACTTTCGCGTTTTTCACATACTTGTTGAACAGATCCTGGGTTCTTTCTGGTTTGGATCCCGTAGTAGTGTGGTACCACAATAAAACAGTCAATTAAACCTGGTTTCGATCAATATTTTAGAGGATATCGCAAGTTAGGTCTGGGATAGGTCTGGGATTAGCCCTCATCAGACTCATACTTTCGCTTTCTTCACATACTCGTTGAACAGATCCTGTGTCATTTTCTGGTTTGGATCACGTAGTAATGAAGTACAACCCTGAAACAGTCAATTAAACCTGGTTTCCATCAATATTTTAGAGGACAACGCAAGTTAGGTCTGGGATAGGTCTGGGATTTGCCCTCATCAGGCCCATACTGTCGCGTTTTTCACATACTCGTTGAACAGATCCTGGGTTTTTTCTGGTTTGGATCCCGTAGTAGTGTGGTACCACACTGAAACAGTCCATTAAACCTGGTTTCGATCAAGATTTTAAAGGATAACGCATGTTAGGTCTAGGTCAGGCCTGGTTTTTTCACTCATCAGACTCATACTTTCGCATTCTTCACATACTTGTTGAACGGATCCTGGCTTTTTTCTGGTTTGGATCACGTAGTTATGTGGGTCCACACTGAAACAATCAATTAAACCTGGTCTTGATAAATATTTTAGAGGATAACGCATGTTAGGTCTGGGATAGGTCTGGGATTTGCGCTCATCAGACTCATACTTTCGCACACTTCACATACTCGTTGAACAGATCCTGGGTTATATTCTGGTTTGGATCACATAGTAATGTGGTACCGCACTGAAACAGTCGATTAAACCAGGTTTCGATCAATATTTTTTAGGATAACGCATGTTAGGTCTAGGTTAGGCCTGGGATTTTCACTCATCAGACTCATACTTTCGCATTCTTCACATACCCGTTGAACGGATCCTGGGTTTTTTCTGGTTTGGATCACATAGTAATGTGGGTCCACACTGAAACAATCAATTAAACCTGGTCTTGATAAATATTTTAGAGGATAACGCATGTTAGGTCTGGGATAGGTCTGGGATTAGCCCTCATCAGACTCATACTTTCGCTTTCTTCACATACTCGTTGAACAGATCCTGTGTTATTTTCTGGTTTGGATCACATAGTAATGTGGTACCACACTGAAACAGTCGATTAAACCTGGTTTCCATCAATATTTTAGAGGACAACGCAAGTTAGGTCTGGGATAGGTCTGGGATTTGCCCTCATCAGGCCCATACTGTCGCGTTTTTCACATACTTGTTGAACAGATCCTGGGTTTTTTCTGGTTTGGATCACGTAGTTATGTGGGTCCACACTGAAACAATCAATTAAACCTGGTCTTGATAAATATTTTAGAGGATAACGCATGTTAGGTCTGGGATAGGTCTGGGATTTGCGCTCATCAGACTCATACTTTCGCACACTTCACATACTCGTTGAACAGATCCTGGGTTATTTTCTGGTTTGGATCACATAGTAATGTGGTACCGCACTGAAACAGTCGATTAAACCAGGTTTCGATCAATATTTTTTAGGATAACGCATGTTAGGTCTAGGTTAGGCCTGGGATTTTCACTCATCAGACTCATACATTCGCATTCTTCACATACCCGTTGAACGGATCCTGGGTTTTTTCTGGTTTGGATCACGTAGTTATGTGGGTCCACACTGAAACAATCAATTAAACCTGGTCTTGATAAATATTTTAGAGGATAACGCATGTTAGGTCTGGGATAGGTCTGGGATTTGCGCTCATCAGACTCATACTTTCGCACACTTCCCATACTCGTTGAACAGATCCTGGGTTATTTTCTGGTTTGGATCACATAGTAATGTGGGACCACACTGAATCAGTCAATTAAACCTGGTTTCGACCAATATTTTAGAGAATAATTCATGTTAGGTCTAGGTTAGGTCTGGGATTTTCTCTCATCAGGCTCATTCTTTCGCATATTTCTCATACTTGAGGGCTCGATCCTGGGCTTTTTCTGGATTGGATCACGTAGTAATGAAGTACAACACTGAAACAGTCAATTAAACCTGGTTTCCATCAATATTTTAGAGGACATCACATGTTAGGTCTAGGTTAGGCCTGGGATTTGCCCTGATCAGGGTCATACTTTCGCAGTTTTAACATACATGTTGACCTGATCGAGGGTTTTTTCTGCTTTGGATCACGTAGTAAAGTGGTACCACACTGAAACAGTCCATTAAACCTGGTTTGGATCAATATTTTAGAGGATAACGCATGTTAGGTCTAGGTTAGGTCTGGGATTTTCGATCATGAGACTCATACTTTCGCATTGTTCACATACTTGTTGAACGGATCCTGGGTTTTTTCTGGTTTGGTTCATGTAGTAATGTGGTACCATTCTGAAACATTCAATTAAACCTGGTCTTGATAAATATTTTAGAGGATAACGCATGTTAGGTTTGGCTTAGGTCTAGGATTTGCCCCCAGCAGGCTCATACTATCGCATATTTCTCATACTTCATGGCTAGATCCTGGGCTGTTTCTGGTTTGTATCACGTAGTAATGTGGTACCACACTGAAACAATCAACTAAACCTGGTTTCCATCAATATTTTAGAGGACAACGCAAGTTAGGTCTGGGATAGGTCTGGGATTTGCCCTCATCAGGCTCATACTTTCGCGTTTTTCACATACTTGTTGAACAGATCCTGGGTTTTTTCTGGTTTGGATCCCGTAGTAGTGTGGTACCACAATAAAACAGTCAATTAAACCTGGTTTCGATCAATATTTTAGAGGATATCGCAAGTTAGGTCTGGGATAGGTCTGGGATTAGCCCTCATCAGACTCATACTTTCGCTTTCTTCACATACTCGTTGAACAGATCCTGTGTTATTTTCTGGTTTGGATCACATAGTAATGTGGTACCACACTGAAACAGTCGATTAAACCTGGTTTCCATCAATATTTTAGAGAACAACGCAAGTTAGGTCTGGGATAGGTCTGGGATTTGCCCTCATCAGGCCCATACTGTCGCGTTTTTCACATACTTGTTGAACAGATCCTGGGTTATTTTCTGGTTTGGATCACATAGTAATGTGGTACCGCACTGAAACAGTCGATTAAACCAGGTTTCGATCAATATTTTTAGGATAACGCGTGTTAGGTCTAGGTTAGGCCTGGGATTTTCACTCATCAGACTCATACTTTCGCATTCTTCACATACCTGTTGAACGGATCCTGGGTTTTTTCTGGTTTGGATCACGTAGTAATGTGGGTCCACACTGAAACAATCAATTAAACCTGGTCTTGATAAATATTTTAGAGGATAACGCATGTTAGGTCTGGGATAGGTCTGGGAGTGGCCCTCATCAGACTCATACTTTCGCACACTTCACATACTCGTTGAACAGATCCTGGCTTTTTACTGGTTTGGATCACATAGTAATGTGGTACCACACTGAAATAGTCGATTAAACCAGGTTTCGATCAATATTTTTGAGGACAACGCATGTTAGGTCTAGGTTAGGCCTGGGATTTTCACTCATCAGACTCATACTTTCGCATTCCTCACATACTTGTTGAACGGATCCTGGGTTTTTGTCTGGTTTGGATCACGTAGTAATGTGGTACCACGCTGAAACAGTCAATTAAACCTGGTTTCGATCAATATTTTGGAGGATAACGCAAGTTAGGGCTGGGATAGATCTAGGATTTGCCCTCATCAGGCTCTTACTACCGCATATTTCTCATACTTCATGGCTAGATCCTGGGCTATTTCATGATTGGATCACGTAGTAAAGTGGTACCACACTGAAACATTCAATGAAACCTGTTCTGGATAAATATTTTAGAGGATAAAGCATCTTAGGTCTGGGTTAGGCCTGCGATTTTCACTCATCAGACTCATACTTTCGCATTCTTCACATACTTGTTGAACGGATCCTGGGTTTTTTCTGGTTTGGATCACGTAGTAATGTGGGTCCACACTGAAACAATCAATTAAACCTGGTCTTGATAAATATTTTAGAGGATAACACATGTTAGGTCTGGGATAGGTCTGGGATTTGCCCTCATCAGACTCATACTTTCGCACACTTCACATACTCGTTGAACAGATCCTGGGTTATTTTCTGGTTTGGATCACATAGTAATGTGGTACCAAACTGAGACAGTCGATTAAACCAGGTTTCGATCAATATTTTTTAGGATAACGCATGTTAGGTCTAGGTTAGCCCTGGGATTTTCACTCATCAGACTCATACTTTCGCATTCTTCACATACTTGTAGAACGGATCCTGGGTTTTTACTGGTTTGGATCACGTAGTAATGTGGTACCACACAGAAACATTCAATTAAACCTGGTTTCGATCAATATTTTAGAGGATAACGCAAGTTAGGTCTGGGATAGGTCTGGGATTAGCCCTCATCAGACTCATACTTTCGCACACTTCACATACTCGTTGAACAGATCCTGGGTTATTTTCTGGTTTGGATCACATAGTAATGTGGTACCAAACTGAGACAGTCGATTAAACCAGGTTTCGATCAATATTTTAGAGGATAACGCATGTTAGGTCTAGGTTAGGCCTGGGATTTTCACTCATCAGACTCATACTTTCGCATTCTTCACATACTTGTAGAACGGATCCTGGGTTTTTACTGGTTTGGATCACGTAGTAATGTGGTACCAAACTGAGACAGTCGATTAAACCAGGTTTCGATCAATATTTTAGAGGATAACGCATGTTAGGTCTAGGTTAGCCCTGGGATTTTCACTCATCAGACTCATACTTTCGCATTCTTCACATACTTGTAGAACGAATCCTGGGTTTTTACTGGTTTGGATCACGTAGTAATGTGGTACCACACAGAAACATTCAATTAAACCTGGTTTCGATCAATATTTTAGAGGATAACGCAAGTTAGGTGTGGGATAGGTCCGGGATTTGCCCTCATCAGGCTCATACTTTCGCGTTTTTCACATACTTGTTGAACAGATCCTGGGTTTTTTCTGGTTTGGGTCACGTAGTAGTGTGATACTACACTCAAACAGTCGACTAAACCAGGTTTCGATCAATATTTTTGAGGATAACGCATGTTAGGTCTAGGTTAGGCCTGGCATTTTCACTCATCAGACTCATACTTTCGCATTCTTCACATACTTGTTGAACTGATCCTGGGTTTTTTCTGGTTTGGATCACGTAGTAATGTGGTTCCACACTGAAACAGTCGGTTAAACCTGGTTTCGATCAATATTTTAGAGGATAACGCAAGTTAGGTCTGGGATAGGTCTGGGATTAGCCCTCATCAGACTCATACTTTCGCACACTTCACATACTCGTTGAACAGATCCTGGGTTATTTTCTGGTTTGGATCACATAGTAATGTGGTACCAAACTGAGACAGTCGATTAAACCAGGTTTCGATCAATATTTTAGAGGATAACGCATGTTAGGTCTAGGTTAGCCCTGGGATTTTCACTCATCAGACTCATACTTTCGCATTCTTCTTATACTTGTTGAACTGATCCTGGGTTTTTTCTGGTTTGGATCACGTAGTAATATGGTACCACACTGAAACAGTCGATTAAACCTGGTTTCGATCAATATTTTAGAGGATAACGCAAGTTAGGTCTGGGATTGGTCTGGGATTTGACCTCATCAGACTCATACTTTCGCACACTTCACATACTCGTTGAACAGATCCTGGGTTATTTTCTGGTTTGGATCACATAGTAATGTGGTACCACACTGAAACAGTCGATTAAACCAGGTTTCGATCAATATCTTTCAGGATAACGCATGTTAGGTCTAGGTTAGGCCTGGGATTTTCACTTATCAGACTCATACTTTCGTATTCTTCACATACTTGTTGAACGGATCCTGGGTTATTTTCTGGTTTGGATCACATAGTAATGTGGTACCACACTGAAACAGTCGATTAAACCAGGTTTCGATCAATATTTTTGAGGATAACGCATGTTAGGTCTGGGATAGGTCTGGGATTTGCCCTCATCAGACTCATACTTTCGCACACTTCACATACTCGCTGAACACATCCTGGGTTATTTTCTGGTTTGGATCACATAGTAATGTGGTACCAAACTGAAACAGTCCATTAAACCTGGTTTGGATCAATATTTTAGAGGATAACGCATGTTAGGTCTAGGTTAGCCCTGGGATTTTCACCCATCAGGCTCATACTTTCGCATTCTTCTTATACTTGTTGAACGGATCCTGGGTTTTTTCTGGTTTTGATCACGTAGTAATGTGGGACCACACTGAATCAGTCAATTAAACCTGGTCTTGATAAATATTTTAGAGGATAACGCATGTTAGGTTTGGCTTAGGTCTAGGATTTGCCCCCAGCAGGCTCATACTTTCGCATATTTCTCATACTTGATGGCTAGATCCTGGGCTTTTTCTGGATTGGATCACGTAGTAATGAAGTACAACACTGAAACAGTCAATTAAACCTGGTTTCCATCAATATTTTAGAGGACAACGCATGTTAGGTCTAGGTTAGGCCTGGGATTTGCCCTGATCAGGGTCATGCTTTCGCAGTTTTAACATACATGCTGACCTGATCGAGGGTTTTTTCTGCTTTGGATCACGTAGTAAAGTGGTACCACACTGAAACAGTCCATTAAACCTGGTTTGGATCAATATTTTAGAGGATAACGCATGTTAGGTTTGGCTTAGGTCTAGGATTTGCCCCCAGCAGGCTCATACTTTCGCATATTTCTCATACTTCATGGCTAGATCCTGGGCTGTTTCTGGTTTGTATCACGTAGTAATGTGGTACCACGCTGAAACAGTCAGTTAAACCTGGTTTCGATCAATATTTTAGAGGATAACGCAAGTTAGGTCTGGCATAGGTCTGGGATTCGCCCTCATCAGGCTCATACTTTCGCGTTTCTCACATACTTGTTGAACAGATCCTGGGTTTTTTCTGGTTTGTATCACGTAGTAATGTGGTACCAAACTGAAACAGTCGATTAAACCACGTTTCGATCAATATTTTTGAGGATAACGCATGTTGGGTCTAGGTTAGGCTCGGGATTTTCACTCATCAGACACATATTTCACATTCTTCACATACTTGTTGAACGGATCCTGGGTTTTTTCTGGTTTGGATCACGTAGTAATGTGGGACCACACTGAATCAGTCAATTAAACCTGGTTTCGACCAATATTTTAGAGAATAATTCATGTTAGGTCTAGGTTAGGTCTGGGATTTTCTCTCATCAGGCTCATTCTTTCGCATATTTCTCATACTTGAGGGCTCGATCCTGGGCTTTTTCTGGATTGGATCACGTAGTAATGAAGTACAACACTGAAACAGTCAATTAAACCTGGTTTCCATCAATATTTTAGAGGACAGCGCATGTTAGGTCTAGGTTAGGCCTGGGATTTGCCCTGATCAGGGTCATACTTTCGCAGTTTTAACATACATGTTGACCTGATCGAGGGTTTTTTCTGCTTTGGATCACGTAGTAAAGTGGTACCACACTGAAACAGTCCATTAAACCTGGTTTGGATCAATATTTTAGAGGATAACGCATGTTAGGTCTAGGTTAGGTCTAGGATTTTCGCTCATGAGACTCATACTTTCGCATTCTTCACATACTTGTTGAACGGATCCTGGGTTTTTTCTGGTTTGGTTCATGTAGTAATGTGGTACCACACTGAAACAATCAATTAAACCTGGTCTTGATAAATATTTTAGAGGATAACGCATGTTAGGTTTGGCTTAGGTCTAGGATTTGCCCCCAGCAGGCTCATACTTTCGCATATTTCTCATACTTCATGGCTAGATCCTGGGCTGTTTCTGGTTTGTATCACGTAGTAATGTGGTACCACGCTGAAACAGTCAATTAAACCTGGTTTCGATCAATATTTTAGAGGATAACGCAAGTCAGGTCTGGCATTCCCTCAGGGGCTGCCAGCCTTTCAGCTGCAGTACGGGCTTAACGAACCCGGGGTACCCGAGTCATACACACACTGTAAGCCTCCTGTTGGTCGTCACAACGACCCATTCACAATTCCCTATTGGTTTTGTGAATGGTACGTGACGGCAGGAGGAACGGGGGTCTTGGCTTAACCGCCTGGGCCACGAGTATGGCGACTCTATAAAATCGCCCTCCAATCCTAAGCTATGGTGCGCGGCGATGGGATGCATGGTTGGGGGAGAAGTCCCAATCCCAAGCGACCACCTCCGGGGAACCTGCCGAACCCCCGGAGTATTAGGCTTACCCGGGTAAGGCGGCTCTGCCCGGGTGGACCTTTATTTCCGACCATCTCGTGGGACTATTATGGACACAGAAAATAAAATGGGGATGGGGCGGGTTTTGTCGGTTGGGGAGGACGGAGACGGGGTTGGGGTTAGGGTGGCGGCGCTCGCGCCCCACTCAGCGCCAGGTCCGGCTTCGTGGAGGGTGGAGGAGGACGACGAGACGGCGTCGGTCTTGTCCTTCTCCTCCAGCACGAGCCACATAGGCTCTAAGAGGAAGAGGACGGGGCAGGCCGTCGTCGAGGTGGGCGGGTCGATGAGCCCGTCGGTGAGGCTGAGTTGCCTCAGGGACGAGGTGACCGAGGAGATATCGGAGAGGATCTCCTCGTCCCTGAGGCGGGTGGAGAAAGTCGCCGCTGCCTGCGCCTTTAAGGGGCAGAAAAGCGGTGGCGCGGAGGCCCTGAAGGCCGCGGCGGAGGAAATGAGGGAGGCGGCGCGGGAGCTCAGAGGGCGGAACGCCCGTCTGCAGCTCCTGTTGGAGGAGGAGCGACAGGGGAGGAGGAGGGCAGAGGCGCTGTGGAACAGCGCGGCCCTCCCTCCCATCCTCCCTCCTCCTCCACCGCCGCGTCCCTCGGCGGAGGTAAATAAGCGGAGTGCGGCGGCAGTGGTGCGGGGCACCGCGCGCCCCTCCACCCGCACTCCGCCCGTGAAGAAGTCCCCGTCCTCCTCAGAAGACGATCTTCTGAGGAGGATTGGGGACATGATTGATGGCAAGCTGGCCGCCTTCCGGGAGGAGCTCCTCGCCGGAAGAGCGGTCAGCAGGAAGGCGGTGCCTCCCCGACCTGTTCCGGTACAGTCGGGGAAGGCAAAGAAGGGCGGAGTGAAGGCTCCGCCCGGCGTTGCGGCACCAGGGCCGCGGGTCGCGACCCCCAAGGGGGGTGGTGTACCCGTGGTCGCGGTGGTCGCGTCCTCCACGGCACCCTCCCAAGGGGGGGTGGCGTGGAGTGAGGTGGTGGGGCGGAAGGCGAAGCGGGCGGCGAGGAAGGCTTCGCAACCGCAGCCTCCGCCTCCGCCGCCGGCGGCCAAGGTAAAGGCCGCGAAGGTCGGGAAGGTACGACCAGGTCGTCCCCCAAAAACGGCAGCGGTGACGCTGACCGTTGCGCAGGGGGGCGACCTGACCCTCGCGGAGGCGATGCGGCTCGCCAGGGAGAATATCTCCCTGGAAGAGCTGGGCATCGCCTCCGTGAGGGCGAAGAGGGCCGTGACCGGGGGTCTCTTGCTGGAGATCCCCGGTGCAGAAGGCGGCGCGAAGGCGGATCGTCTCGCCCAGAGGCTCCGGGAGCAGCTGGGCGAGCGAGGTGTCCGGGTCGCCCGGCCCACGAAGCGCACGGAGATGCGCGTTTGTGGGCTGGACGACTCGGTCAGCGCACAGGATGTGTCCCGTGCCCTTGCGAGGGCGAGGGACTGTCCTGTGGAGGACCTGCGGATCGGAGAGATCCGCAGGTCGCCCTCCGGCCTCGGGTCGGTGTGGGCCCGGTGCCCCCTCTCCGCCGCCCGTAAGGTGGCGGAATCCGGGAGGGTGTTGGTGGGGTGGGTTTCGGCGCGAGTGGAAATCCTCGCGCCGCGCCCGCTCCAGTGTCACCGCTGCCTCGAATTGGGGCACGTGAGGCAGTGGTGCACCTCGCCGGTGGACCGCAGCGGTCAGTGTTACCGCTGCGGTGCCAAAGAGCACCGTGCGAGCCAGTGCTCGGCGGCCCCCCACTGCCCGCTGTGTGCGGACATGGGGAGGCCAGCCGATCACAGGGTGGGGAGCAAGAAGTGCTCCCCCCCCTCCCGGAAGGAGAGGAAGAGGCGGGCTGCACCGGCTCCGGTGCCGAGGGCGGTGGCATCGTCCTCCATGGAGGTGGACGGTGCTACGGGGACGGACGGCCGGGAGGAGGCTGGCGCGGCCATTAATTAATGCCGCCCCGCCTCCTCCTCCAGGCCATCCTCAACCACTGCCGCGCGGCACAGGACTTGATGTCCCAAGTCCTCGCGGAGTGGGGGGTTGGCCTGGCGGTCGCCGCCGAGCCGTACCGCGTCCCTGATCACCCTCATTGTGTGGGCGACGCGGACGGCTTGGTGGCGACGGTATGGGGAGGGGGCGACGGGTCCCCACCGTTCTCCTTGTTGGAGCGCGGTCGGGGATTCGTCGCCGTGGACTGGGGGGGAGTCGCTGTGGTGGGGTGCTACATTTCGCCCCGTAGCGGTCACGCTGCGTTCGAGCTGTACTTGGCCGAGGTCGCGGCATGCGTGCAGTGCTACGCGGCCCGGCCGGTGCTGGTCCTGGGGGATTTTAATGCCAAGTCGGTGGCTTGGGGATCCCCCAGGACCTCCGTTCGCGGCGGGATCCTGGGCGATTGGGCGGCGGGGCTCGACCTCCGGGTATTGAACCGGGGGTCGGAGCACACATGCGTGCGGCGATATGGGGGGTCCATCGTGGATGTTGGATTCGCGACCCCCAACGCCGTGCGCATGGTGTCGGGTTGGCACGTGGTCGCGGGGGCAGAGACACTCTCCGATCACCGGTACATCCGGATGGAGGTCTCTGCCGCCGCGAGTGCATCCCGACACGGCCGCCTGCGTGGCACCCCACCACGCCGCTGGGCGCTTCGGCGCCTGGACAAGGACGCCCTGATGGCAGCTGCCCTCGCTGCAACTTGGCCGCAGGGAGCGGCCGAGTTGCCGAGCATAGAGGAGGAGGTCGCCCGGCTCGGAGCATTGGTCGCGGGTATTTGCGACGCGGCGATGCCTCGGGTCGGGCGGGCTTCTCCTCGCCGGGCGGTGTACTGGTGGTCGGACGCGATCGCGGAGTTGCGAGTCGCGACTGTCCGCGCCCGACGCCAGTACACCCGCGCGCGCCGTCGTCAACGTACAGGCGACGGCGTGGCGCGAGCGAGGGCAGCTGATGACCTGTATGGAGCATACCGCGTGGCGCGGGTTGCTCTGCAGGTCGCCATCAAACGGGCCAAGACCCAGGCATGGAAGGAGCTCCTCCAGACCCTTGATGACGATCCATGGGGGCGCCCATATAAGGTGGTGCTGAATAAGCTCCGCCCGTGGGCGCCCCCCGTCACCGAGGGTCTTGACCCCCGGCTGCTGGAGGACGTGGTCAATACACTCTTCCCAATTGGGGAGAGGGGACCGCGTCCTCCAGCGGCGGCGGCTGTCCCAGTGGAGTGGACGGCCGAGCTGGGGGTCACGCAGGAGGAGCTGGCAGCGGCCATCAGACGGCTCGGGGTTCGTAACACGGCCCCGGGTCCGGATGGTGTGCCCGGCCGGGTTTGGGTCTTGACCCAGGGCGTCCATGGGGCCGACCTCAGGCGGTTGTTCGACCGCTGCCTGAGGGAAGAGCGATTCCCCCCCAGTTGGAAGGTGGCGAGGATGGTCCTCCTCCGGAAGGAGGGTCGGCCCGCGGAGTCTCCCTCCGCATACCGGCCCATTTGTCTCCTCGACGACGTGGGCAAGCTCTTCGAGCGTGTGATTGCTGCCCGCCTCGTCGAGCACCTGTCGCGGGGTGATCCCGGTCTGGCCGACTGCCAGTTCGGTTTCCGGGGGGGCCGATCGACTATCGACGCGATAGGTCGTGTGAGGGCCCTCTCGGAGGCGGCCGTCTCCCGGGGAGGGGTGGCATTGGCAATATCCTTGGATATTGCCAATGCCTTTAACACCCTCCCCTGGGAAGAGATAAGGAGGGGACTCGAATATCATCGAGTCCCCCCTTGTCTCAGGGCGGTCGTCGGGGATTATCTCCGCGGCAGGTGGATCGAGTATCCGGGCCGGGATGGTGATATGCGGAGGGAGGTGTACTGCGGTGTTCCGCAGGGGTCGGTCCTCGGGCCACTCCTGTGGAACATCGCGTACGACTCGGTGTTGCGGGCCGGCCTCCCCGACGGCGTCAGCACGGTGTGTTATGCGGATGACACACTGGTGCTGGCCGTCGGGGCGCACTGGGGGAGGGCCATGCGTCGCGCGGAGGAGGGGTCGCAACGCGTCGTCGACCGGATCAGGGGGATGGGGATGACGGTGGCGGTCCATAAGACCGAGGTGATTGCGTTTCATTCACCTCGGCAGGATCCGCCACCCCCTCTGATTCGGGTGGGTGGGGCTGACATCGAGGTGAAGCCCCAGATCAGGTATCTAGGGCTGATCCTCGATAGCCACTGGCGTTTCGAGAAGCATTTCCGCTGCCTGGTCCCCCGGTTGGAAAGGATGGTTGCGGCTCTGGGCCGGATCCTGCCCAACCTGGGGGGCCCGGCGGGCCGAGTTCGTCGCCTCTATGTGGCAATGGTCCAGTCGGTGGCCCTATACGGGGCCCCCGTCTGGGCGGACGACCTGGCTGCCTCCCGGCGCAGCATGACTATGCTGCGTCGGGTGCAGAGGCGCATGGCGCTCAGGGTCGTCCGCGGGTATCGGACCATGTCACATGAGGCGGCGACGGTTCTAGCGGGGATGCCGCCCATGGACCTGCTCGCGCGGTCGCACGCGGTGATGTACCGGCACCGCGTCGACCGACGCGCGGGGGTGGGGGCGGTCCCGGGCGGGCAGGAACCTGCTTGGGGCGATTTGAAGCGCCAGGCCCGGCAGTCCGTGTTGCTCGCGTGGCAGGAGCGGCTGGCTGTGCCAACCGCGGGGCACCGGACTGTCGGGGCTGTTCGGCCACTCCTGATGGAGTGGCTGGACAGAGGCCATGGCAGCCTCACCTACCGGCTGGCACAGGTATTTTCCGGGCATGGCAGCTTCGAAAGATACCTGTGCCGGATAGGGAAGGAGCCGACGGCGCGTTGCTGCCACTGCGACGCTGAGCAGGACACGGCGGATCATACCCTGGAGGTATGCCCCGCGTGGGAGGGGGAGCGCCGTGTCCTGGTCGGCGCCGTCGGGCGGGATGTCTCGCTGCCGGGCGTGGTGCGCGCCATGGTCGGCAGCGAGGAGAAGTGGAGGGCCGTGGCCTCCTTCTGCGAGAACGTAATGTTGCAGAAGGAGGCCGCGGGGAGGGAGCGCGAGCTTCAGCGGCGCACTGAAGCTCGCGCTCGTGCGGTGGCCCGAGGTCGTCGCCCGGTCGCGAGGCGTCGCGGGCGGCCGCCTCGGCGTGGCGGATGACCTAGGCTGGGAGGGGGGTCCTGAGGGGACCCTCCTCCCGCCAGGCGGCGCCGGGTCGGATCGGTTGGGGGTAGGAGTGCCTCCCCCTACCGGTCCGACGCAAGGGGAGGCACCCTCGGCGGACTGGTGCGGCCATGAACGCCCGGCCGCCGAGGGGTGGAAACGGGGTCGCGGGCGGTTGCGAGTTGGGGCTCGCAGCCGCCACTAAACGCGGCCCCGGGACGGATAGCGGCGGGATGGAGTGGCCCCGTCCCGCCGCTATGAGGCAGTGTGTCTACTGGGGGGACCGATTGTCCCCCCGGGGGATGGGCGCGAAAGCGCGGGCACGGGGAGGATACCGGAAGAATGCTTCGAGCGATTCCCGGTATCCTCCCAAAGCGTGCCGAAGGGTCACCGTGGGGTTTTTAGTGGGTAGGTCCCGCGCCTGTCGTTGTACGGGCGCGGGGAATCCCACACACCCCTCCCACCTCTCCCCAAGGAGGTGGGAGGGAGTCTTTCGAAGATTTTCCCCACGACAAAAAAAAAAAAAAAAAAAAAAAAAAAAAAAAAAAAAAAGTCAGGTCTGGCATAGGCCTGGGATTCGCCCTCATCAGGCTCATACTTTCGCGTTTTTCACATACTTGTTGAACAGATCCTGGGTTTTTTCTGGTTTGTATCACGTAGTAGTGTGGTACCACACTGAAACAGTCCATTAAAGCTGGTTTGGATCAATTGCTTAGAGGATAACGCATGTTAGGTCTAGGTTAGCCCTGGGATTTTCACTCATCAGACTCATACTTTCGCAATCTTCTCATACTTGTTGAACTGATCCTGGGTTTTTTCTGGTTTGGATCACGTAGTAATTTGGTACCACACTGAAGCAGTCGATTAAACCTGGTTTCGATCAATATCTTAGAGGATAACGCAAGTTAAGTCTGGGAATGGTCTGGGATTTGACCTCATCGGACACATACTTTCGCACACTTCACATACTCGTTGAACAGATCCTGGGTTATTTTCTGGTTTGGATCTCATAGTAATGTGGTACCACACTGAAACAGTCGATTAAACCTGGTTTCACTCAATATTTTAGAGGATAACGCATGTTAGGTCTAGGTCAGGCCTGGGATTTTCACTCATCAGACTCATACTTTCGCATTCCTCACATACGTGTTGAACGGATGCTGGGTTACTTCTGGTTTGGATCACGTAGTAATGTGGGTCCACAGTGAAACAATCAATTAAACCTGGTCTTGATAAATATTTTAGAGGATAACGCATGTTAGGTCTGGGATAGGTATGGGATTTGCCCTCATCAGACTCATACTTTCGCACACTTCACATACTCGTTGAACAGATCCTGGGTTATTTTCTGGTTTGGATCACATAGTAATGTGGTACCACACTGAAACAGTCGATTAAACCTGGTTTCACTCAATATTTTAGAGGATAACGCATGTTAGGTCTAGGTCAGGCCTGGGATTTTCACTCATCAGACTCATACTTTCGCATTCCTCACATACGTGTTGAACGGATGCTGGGTTATTTCTGGTTTGGATCACGTAGTAATGTGGGTCCACAGTGAAACAATCAATTAAACCTGGTCTTGATAAATATTTTAGAGGATAACGCATGTTAGGTCTGGGATAGGTATGGGATTTGCCCTCATCAGACTCATAGTTTCGCACACTTCACATACTCGTTGAACAGATCCTGGGTTATTTTCTGGTTTGGATCACATAGTAATGTGGTACCACACTGAAACAGTCGATTAAACCAGGTTTCGATCTATATTTTTGAGGATAACGCATGTTAGGTCTAGGTTAGGCCTGGGATTTTCACTCATCAGACTCATACTTTCGCATTCTTCACATACTTGTTGAACGGATCCTGGGTTTTTTCTGGTTTGGATCACGTAGTAATGTGGGTCCACACTGAAACAATCAATTAAACCTGGTCTTGATAAATATTTTAGAGGATAACGCATGTTAGGTCTGGGATAGGTCTGGGATTTGCCATCATCAGGCTCATACTTTCGCACACTTCCCATACTCGTTGAACAGATCCTGGGTTTTTACTGGTTTGGATCACATAGTAATGTGGTACCACACTCAAACAGTCGATTAAACCAGGTTTCGATCAATATTTTTGAGGACAACGCATGTTAGGTCTAGGTTAGGCCTGGGATTTTCACTCATCAGACTCATACTTTCGCATTCCTCACATACTTGTTGAACGGATCCTGGGTTTTTGTCTGGTTTGGATCACGTAGTAATGTGGTACCACACTGAAACATTCAATTAAACCTGGTCTTGATAAATATTTTAGAGGATAACGCATGTTAGGTCTGGGTTACGTCTAGGATTTGCCCTCATCAGGCTCATACTTTCGCATATTTCTCATTCTTCATGGCTAGATCCTGGGCTGTTTCTGCATTGTATCACGTAGTAATGTGGTACCACGCTGAAACAGTCAATTAAACCTGGTTTCGATCAATATTTTAGAGGATAACGCAAGTTAGGTCTGGGATAGGTCTAGGATTTGCCCTCATCAGGCTCTTACTATCGCATATTTCTCATACTTCATGGCTAAATCCTGGGCTATTTCTGGATTGGATCACGTAGTAAAGTGGTACCACACTGAAACATTCAATGAAACCTGTTCTGGATAAATATTTTAGAGGATAAAGCAACTTAGGTCTGGGTTAGGCCTGGGATTTTCACTCATCAGACTCATACTTTCGCATTCTTCACATACTTGTTGAACGGATCCTGTGTTTTTTCTGGTTTGGATCACGTAGTAATGTGGGTCCACACTGAAACAGTCGGTTAAACCTGGTTTCGATCAATATTTTAGAGGATAACGCAAGTTAGGTCTGGGAAAGGTCTGGGATTAGCCCTCATCAGACTCATAGTTTCGCACACTTCACATACTCGTTGAACAGATCCTGGGTTATTTTCTGGTTTGGATCACATAGTAATGTGGTACCAAACTGAGACAGTCGATTAAACCAGGTTTCGATCAATATTTTAGAGGATAACGCATGTTAGGTCTAGGTTAGCCCTGGGATTTTCACTCATCAGACTCATACTTTCGCATTCTTCTTATACTTGTTGAACTGATCCTGGGTTTTTTCTGGTTTGGATCATGTAGTAATGTGGTACCACACTGAAACAGTCGATTAAACCTGGATTCGATCAATATTTTAGAGGATAACGCAAGTTAAGTCTGGGATTGGTCTGAGATTTGACCTCATCAGACTCATACTTTCGCACACTTCACACACTCGTTGAACAGATCCTGGGTTATTTTCTGGTTTGGATCACATAGTAATGTGGTAGCACACTGAAACAGTCGATTAAACCAGGTTTCGATCAATATTTTTGAGGATAACGCATGTTAGGTCTAGGTTAGGCCTGGGATTTTCACTCATCAGACTCATACATTCGCATTCCTCACATACTTGTTAAACGGATCCTGGGTTTTTACTGGTTTGGATCACGTAGTTATGTGGTACCACACTGAAACAGTCGATTAAACCTGGTTTCGATCAATATTTTAGAGAATAATTCATGTTAGGTCTGGGATTGGTCTGGGATTTGACCTCATCAGGCTCATACTTTCGCGTTTTTCACATACTTGTTGAACAGATCCTGGGTTTTTTCTGGTTTGGATCCCGTAGTAGTGTGGTACCACACTGAAACAGTCCATAATACCTGGTTTCGCACAATATTTTAGAGGATAACGCATGTTAGGTCTAGGTTAGGTCTGGGATTTGCTCTCATTAGGCTCATTCTTTCGCATATTTCTCATACTTGATGGCTAGATCATGGGCTTTTTCTGCATTGCATCACGTAGTTATGTAGTACCACACTGAAACAGTCAATGAAACCTGGTTTCCATCAATATTTTAGAGGACAACGCAAGTTAGGTCTAGGTAAGGCCTGAGATTTTCACTGATCAGACTCATAATTTCGCCTTCTTCACATACTTGTTGAACGGATCCTGGGTTTTTTCTGGTTTGGAACACGTAGTAATGTGGTACCACACTGAAACATTCAATTAAACCTGGTCTTGATAAATATTTTCGAGAATAACGCATGTTAGGTCAGGGTTAGGTCTAGGATTTGCCCTCATCAGGCTCGTACTTTCGCATATTTCTCATAATTCATGGCTAGATCCTGGGCTATTTCTGGATTGGATCACGTAGTAAAGTGGTACCACACTGAAACATTCAATGAAACCTGGTCTGGATAAAAATTTTAGAGAATAACGCATGTTAGGTCAAGGTTTGGTCTAAGATTTGCCCTCATCAGGCTCACAGTTTCGCGTTATTCACATACTTGTTCAACAGATCCTGGGTTTTTTCTGGTTTGTATCACGCAGTAGTGTGGTACCACACTGAAACACTCCATTAAACCTGGTTTGGATGAATATTTTAGAGGATAACGCATGTAAGGTCTAGGTTAGCCCTGGGATTTTCACTCATCAGACTCATACTTTCGCATTCTTCTCATACTTGATGGCTAGATCCTGGGCTTTTTCTGGATTGCATCACGTAGTAATGAAGTACAACACTGAAACAGTCAATTAAACCTGGTTTCCATCAATATCTTAGAGGACAACGCAAGTTAGGTCTGGGATTGGTCTGGGATTTGCCCTCATCAGGCTCATACTTTCGCGTTTTTCAAATACTTGTTGAACAGATCCTGGGTTTTTTCTGGTTTGGATCACGTAGTAGTGTGTTACCACACTGAAACAGTCCATTAAACCTGGTTTGGATCAATATTTTATAGGATAACGCATGTTAGGTCTAGGTTAGGTCTGGGATTTTCGCTCATGAGACTCATACTTTCGCATTCTTCACATACTTGTTGAACGGATCCTGGGTTTTTTCTGGTTTGGTTCAGGTAGCAATGTGGTACCACACTGAAACATTCAATTAAACCTGGTCTTGATAAATATTTTAGAGGATAACGCAAGTTAGGTCTGGCATAGGTCTGGGATTCGCCCTCATCACGCTCATACTTTCGCGTTTTTCACATACTTGTTGAACAGATCCTGGGTTTTTTCTGGTCTGTATCACGTAGTAGTGTGGTACCACACTGAAACAGTCAATGAAACCTGGTTTCCATCAATATTTTAGAGGACAACGCAAGTTAGGTCTAGGTAAGGCCTGAGATTTTCACTGATCAGACTCATACTTTCGCCTTCTTCACATACTTGTTGAACGGATCCTGGGTTTTTTCTGGTTTGGAACACGTAGTAATGTGGTACCACACAGAAACATTCAATTAAACCTGGTCTTGATAAATATTTTAGAGGATAACGCATGTTAGGTCTGGGATAGGTCTGGGATTAGCCCTCATCAGACTCATACTTTCGCACACTTCACATACACGTTGACGAGATCCTGGGTTTTTTTCTAGTTTGGATCACGCAGTAATGTGGTACCACACTGAAACAGTCGATTAAACCTGGTTTCGATCAATATTTTTGAGGATAACGCATGTTAGGTCTGGGATAGGTCTGGGATTAGCCCTCATCAGACTCATACTTTCGCTTTCTTCACATACTTGTTGAATGGATCCTGGGCTTTTCCTGGTTTGGATTAGGTAGTAATGTGGTACCACACTGAAGCATTCAATTAAACCTGGTCTTGATAAATATTTTAGAGGATAACGCATGTTAGGTCTGGGTTACGTCTAGGATTTGCCCTCATCAGGCTCATACTTTCGCATATTTCTCATACTTCATGGCTAGATCCTGGGCTGTTTCTGCATTGTATCACGTAGTAATGTGGTACCACGCTGAAACAGTCAATTAAACCTGGTTTCGATCAATATTTTAGAGGATAACGTAAGTTAGGTCTGGGATAGGTCTAGGATTTGCCCTCATCAGGCTCTTACTATCGCATATTTCTCATACTTCATGGCTAGATCCTGGGCTATTTCTGGATTGGATCACGTAGTAAAGTGGTACCACACTGAAACAATCAATGAAACCTGTTCTGGATAAATATTTTAGAGGATAACGCATCTTAGGTCTAGATTAGGTCTAAGATTTGCCCTCATCAGGCTCACAGTTTCGCGTTTTTCACATACTGGTTGAACGGATCCTGGGTTTTTCCTGGTTTGGGTCACGTAGTAATGTGGGACCACACTGAAACAGTCAATTAAACCTGGTTTCGACCAATATTTTAGAGAATAATTCATGTTAGGTCTAGGTTAGGTCTGGGATTTGCTCTCATCAGGCTCATACTTTCGCACACTTCACATACTTGTTGAACGGATCCTGGGTTTTTTCTAGTTTGGATCACGTAGTAGTGTGGTACCACACTGAAACAGTCCATTAAACCTGGTTTCGCTCAATATTTTAGAGGATATCGCATGTTAGGTCTAGGTCAGTCCTGGGATTTTCACTCATCAGACTCATACTTTCGGATTCTTCACATACTTGTTGAAAGGATCTTGGGTTTTTTCTGGTTTGGATCACGTAGTAATGTGTGTCCACACTGAAACAATCAATTAAACCTGGTCTAGATAAATATTTTAGAGGATAACGCATGTTAGGTCTGGGATAGGTCTGGGATTTGCCCTCATCAGACTCATACTTTAGCACACTTCACATACTCGTTGAACAGATCCTGCGTTATTTTCTGGTTTGGATCACATAGTAATGTGGTACCACACTGAAACGTTCAATTAAACCTGGTCTTGATAAATATTTTAGAGGATAACGCATGTTAGGTCTGGGTTAGGTCTAGGATTTGCCCACAGCAGGCTCATACTTTCGCATATTTCTCATACTTCATGGCTAGATCCTGGGCTATTTCTGGATTGGATCACGTAGTAAAGTGGTACCACACTGAAACATTCAATGAAACCTGGTCTGGATAAATATTTTAGAGGACAACGCATCTTAGGTCTGGGTTAGGTCTAAGATTTGCCCTCATCAGGCTCACAGTTTCGCGTTTTTCACATACTTGTTGAATAGATCCTGGGTTTTTTCTTGTTTGGATCACGAAGTAGTGTGGTACCACACTGAAACAGTCCATTAAACCTGGTTTAGCTCAATATCTTAGAGGACAACGCAAGTTAGGTCTGGGATTGGTCTGGGATTTGCCCTCATCAGGCTCATACTTTCGCGTTTTTCAAATACTTGTTGAACAGATCCTGGGTTTTTTCTGGTTTGGATCACGTAGTAGTGTGTTACCACACTGAAACAGTCCATTAAACCTGGTTTGGATCAATATTTTATAGGATAACGCATGTTAGGTCTAGGTTAGGTCTGGGATTTTCGCTCATGAGACTCATACTTTCGCATTCTTCACATACTTGTTGAACGGATCCTGGGTTTTTTCTGGTTTGGTTCAGGTAGCAATGTGGTACCACACTGAAACATTCAATTAAACCTGGTCTTGATAAATATTTTAGAGGATAACGCAAGTTAGGTCTGGCATAGGTCTGGGATTCGCCCTCATCACGCTCATACTTTCGCGTTTTTCACATACTTGTTGAACAGATCCTGGGTTTTTTCTGGTCTGTATCACGTAGTAGTGTGGTACCACACTGAAACAGTCAATGAAACCTGGTTTCCATCAATATTTTAGAGGACAACGCAAGTTAGGTCTAGGTAAGGCCTGAGATTTTCACTGATCAGACTCATACTTTCGCCTTCTTCACATACTTGTTGAACGGATCCTGGGTTTTTTCTGGTTTGGAACACGTAGTAATGTGGTACCACACAGAAACATTCAATTAAACCTGGTCTTGATAAATATTTTAGAGGATAACGCATGTTAGGTCTGGGATAGGTCTGGGATTAGCCCTCATCAGACTCATACTTTCGCACACTTCACATACACGTTGACGAGATCCTGGGTTTTTTTCTAGTTTGGATCACGCAGTAATGTGGTACCACACTGAAACAGTCGATTAAACCTGGTTTCGATCAATATTTTTGAGGATAACGCATGTTAGGTCTGGGATAGGTCTGGGATTAGCCCTCATCAGACTCATACTTTCGCTTTCTTCACATACTTGTTGAATGGATCCTGGGCTTTTCCTGGTTTGGATTAGGTAGTAATGTGGTACCACACTGAAGCATTCAATTAAACCTGGTCTTGATAAATATTTTAGAGGATAACGCATGTTAGGTCTGGGTTACGTCTAGGATTTGCCCTCATCAGGCTCATACTTTCGCATATTTCTCATACTTCATGGCTAGATCCTGGGCTGTTTCTGCATTGTATCACGTAGTAATGTGGTACCACGCTGAAACAGTCAATTAAACCTGGTTTCGATCAATATTTTAGAGGATAACGTAAGTTAGGTCTGGGATAGGTCTAGGATTTGCCCTCATCAGGCTCTTACTATCGCATATTTCTCATACTTCATGGCTAGATCCTGGGCTATTTCTGGATTGGATCACGTAGTAAAGTGGTACCACACTGAAACAATCAATGAAACCTGTTCTGGATAAATATTTTAGAGGATAACGCATCTTAGGTCTAGATTAGGTCTAAGATTTGCCCTCATCAGGCTCACAGTTTCGCGTTTTTCACATACTGGTTGAACGGATCCTGGGTTTTTCCTGGTTTGGGTCACGTAGTAATGTGGGACCACACTGAAACAGTCAATTAAACCTGGTTTCGACCAATATTTTAGAGAATAATTCATGTTAGGTCTAGGTTAGGTCTGGGATTTGCTCTCATCAGGCTCATACTTTCGCACACTTCACATACTTGTTGAACGGATCCTGGGTTTTTTCTAGTTTGGATCACGTAGTAGTGTGGTACCACACTGAAACAGTCCATTAAACCTGGTTTCGCTCAATATTTTAGAGGATATCGCATGTTAGGTCTAGGTCAGTCCTGGGATTTTCACTCATCAGACTCATACTTTCGGATTCTTCACATACTTGTTGAAAGGATCTTGGGTTTTTTCTGGTTTGGATCACGTAGTAATGTGTGTCCACACTGAAACAATCAATTAAACCTGGTCTAGATAAATATTTTAGAGGATAACGCATGTTAGGTCTGGGATAGGTCTGGGATTTGCCCTCATCAGACTCATACTTTAGCACACTTCACATACTCGTTGAACAGATCCTGCGTTATTTTCTGGTTTGGATCACATAGTAATGTGGTACCACACTGAAACGTTCAATTAAACCTGGTCTTGATAAATATTTTAGAGGATAACGCATGTTAGGTCTGGGTTAGGTCTAGGATTTGCCCACAGCAGGCTCATACTTTCGCATATTTCTCATACTTCATGGCTAGATCCTGGGCTATTTCTGGATTGGATCACGTAGTAAAGTGGTACCACACTGAAACATTCAATGAAACCTGGTCTGGATAAATATTTTAGAGGACAACGCATCTTAGGTCTGGGTTAGGTCTAAGATTTGCCCTCATCAGGCTCACAGTTTCGCGTTTTTCACATACTTGTTGAATAGATCCTGGGTTTTTTCTTGTTTGGATCACGAAGTAGTGTGGTACCACACTGAAACAGTCCATTAAACCTGGTTTAGCTCAATATTTTAGAGGATAACGCATGTTAGGTCTAGGTTAGGTCTGGGATTTGCTCTCATCAGGCTCATTCTTTCGCATATTTCTCATACTTGATGGCTATATCCTGGGCTTTTTCTGGATTGCATCACGTAGTAACGTAGTACCACACTGTAACAGTCAATCAAACCAGGTTTCCATCAATATTTTAGAGGACAACGCAAGTTAGGTCTAGGTAAGGCCTGAGCTTTTCACTGATCAGACTCATACTTTCGCCTTCTTCACATACTTGTTGAACGGATCCTGGGTTTCTTCTGGTTTGGAACACGTAGTAATGTGGTACCACACTGAAACATTCAATTAAACCTGGTTTCGATCAATATTTTAGAGGATAACGCATGTTAGGTCTGGGTTAGGCCTAGGATTTGCCCTCATCAGGCTCATACTTTCGCATATTTCTCATACTTCATGGCTAGATCCTGGGCTGTTTCTGCATTGTATCACGTAGTAATGTGGTACCACGCTGAAACAGTCAATTAAACCTGGTTTCGATCAATATTTTAGAGGATAACGCATGTTAGGTCTGGGTTAGGTCTAGGATTTGCCATCATCAGGCTCATACTTTCGCATATTTCTCATACTTCATGGCTAGATCCTGGGCTATTTCTGGATTGGATCACGTAGTAAAGTGGTACCACACTGAAACATTCAATGAAACCTGGTCTGGATAAATATTTTAGAGGACAACGCATCTTAGGTCTGGGTTAGGTCTAAGATTTGCCCTCATCAGGCTCACAGTTTCGCGTTTTTCACATACTTGTTGAATAGATCCTGGGTTTTTTCTTGTTTGGATCACGAAGTAGTGTGGTACCACACTGAAACAGTCCATTAAACCTGGTTTAGCTCAATATTTTAGAGGATAACGCATGTTAGGTCTAGGTTAGGTCTGGGATTTGCTCTCATCAGGCTCATTCTTTCGCATATTTCTCATACTTGATGGCTATATCCTGGGCTTTTTCTGGATTGCATCACGTAGTAACGTAGTACCACACTGTAACAGTCAATCAAACCAGGTTTCCATCAATATTTTAGAGGATAACGCATGTTAGGTCTAGGTTAGCCCTGGGATTTTCACTCATCAGACTCATACTTTCGCATTCTTCTCATACTTGTTGAACAGATCCTGGGTTTTTTCTGGTTTGTATCACGTAGTAGTGTGGTACCACACTGAAACAGTCCATTAAACCTGGTTTGGATCAATTGTTTAGAGGATAACGCATGTTAGGTCTAGGTTAGCCCTGGGATTTTCACTCATCAGACTCATACTTTCGCATTCTTCTCATACATGTTGAACCGATCTTGGGGTTTTTCTGGATTGGATCACGTAGTAATGTGGTACCACACGGAATCAGTCGACTAAACCTGGTTTCGATCAATATCTTAGAGGATAACGCAAGTTAAGTCTGGGATTGTTCTGGGATTTGACCTCATCAGACTCATACTTTCGCACACTTCACATACTCGTTGAACAGATCCTGGGTTATTTTCTGGTTTGGATCACATAGTAATGTGGTACCACACTGAAACAGTCGATTAAACCAGGTTTCGATCAATATATTTGAGGATAACGCATGTTAGGTCTAGGTTAGGTCTGGTATTTCCACTCATCAGACTCATACTTTCGCATTCTTCACATACTTGTTGAACGGATCCTGGGTTTTTTCTGGTTTGGATCACGTAGTAATGTGGTACCACACTGAAACAGTCGATTAAACCTGGTTATGATCAATATTTTAGAGGATAACGCATAGTTAGGTTTGGGATAGGTCTGGGATTTGACCTCATCAGACTCATACTTTCGCACACTTCACATACTCGTTGAACAGATCCTGGGTTATTTTCTGGTTTGGATCACATAGTAATGTGGTACCACACTGAAACAGTCGATTAAACCTGGATGCGATCAATATTTTAGAGAATAATTCATGTTAGGTCTAGGTTAGGTCTGGGATTTGCTCTAATCAGGCACGTTCTTTCGGATATTTCTCATACTTGATGGCTAGATCCTGGGCTTTTTCTGGATTGCATCACGTAGTAATGAAGTACAACACTGAAACAGTCAATTAAACCTGGTTTCCATCAATATCTTAGAGGACAACGCAAGTTAGGTCTGGGATAGGTCTGGGATTTGCCCTCACCAGACTCATACTTTCGCACACTTCACATACTCGTTGAACAGATCCTGGGTTATTTTCTGGTTTGGATCACTTAGTAATGTGGTACCACACTGAAACAGTCGATAAAGCCAGGTTTCGATCACTATTTTTGAGGACAACGCATGTTAGGTCTAGGTTAGGCCTGGGATTTTCACTCATCAGACTCATACTTTCGCATTCTTCACATACTTGTTGAACTGAAACTGGGTTTTGCTGGTTTGGATCACGTAGTAATGTGGTACCACACTGAACAGTCGATTAAACCTGGTTTCGATCAATATTTTAGAGGATAACGCAAGTTAAGTCTGGGATTGGTCTGGGATTTGACCTCATCAGACTCATACTTTCGTACACTTCACATACTCGTTGAACAGATCCTGGGTTACTTTCTGGTTTGGATCACATAGTAATGTGGTACCACACTGAAACAGTCGATTAAACCAGGTTTCGATCAATATTTTTGAGGATAACGCATGTTAGGTCTAGGTTAGGCCTGGGATTCTCACTCATCAGACTCATACTTTCGCATTCTTCACATACTTGTAGAACGGATCCTGGGTTTTTTCTGGTTTGGATCACGTAGTAATGTGGGACCACACTGAAACAGTCAATTAAACCTGGTCTTGATCAATATTTTAGAGGATAACGCATGTTAGGGCTAGGTTAGTCCTGGGATTTGCACTCATCAGACTCATACTTTCGCATCCTTCTCATACTTGTTGAACTGATCCTGGGTTTTTTCTGGTTTGGATCACGTAGTAATGTGGTACCACACTGAAACAGTCGATTAAACCTGGTTTCGATCAATATTTTAGAGGATAACGCAAGTTAAGTCTGGGATTGGTCTGGGATTTGACCTCATCAGACTCATACTTTCGCACACTTCACATACTCGTTGAACAGATCCTGGGTTATTTTCCGGTTTGGATCACATAGTAATGTGGTACCACACTTAAACAGTCGATTAAACCAGGTTTCGATCAATATTTTTGAGGATAACGCATGTTAGGTCTAGGTTAGGCCTGGGATTTTCACTCATCAGACTCATACTTTCCCATTCTTCACATACTTGTTGAACGGATCCTGGGTTTTTTCTGGTTTGGATCACGTAGTAATGTGGTACCACACTGAAACAGTCGATTAAACCTGGTTATGATCAATATTTTAGAGGATAACGCATAGTTAGGTTTGGGATAGGTCTGGGATTTGACCTCATCAGGCTCATACTTTCGCGCACTTCACATACTCGTTGAACAGATCCTGGGTTATTCTCTGGTTTGGATCACATAGCAATGTGGTACCACACTGAAACAGTCGATTAAACCTGGTTTCGATCAATATTTTAGAGAATAATTCATGTTAGGTCTAGGTTAGGTTTGGATTTGCTCTCATCAGGCTCGTTCTTTCGCATATTTCTCATACTTGATGGCTAGATCCTGGGGTTTTTCTGGATTGCATCACGTAGTAATGAAGTACAACACTGAAACAGTCAATTAATCCTGGTTACCATCAATATCTTAGAGGACAACGCAAGTTAGGTCTGGGATAGGTCTGGGATTTGACCTCATCAGACTCATACTTTCGCACACTTCACATACTCGTTGAACAGATCCTGGGTTATTTTCTGGTTTGGATCACATAGTAATGTGGTACCACACTGAAGCAGTCGATTAAACCTGGTTTCGATCAATATTTTAGAGAATAATTCATGTTAGGTCTAGGTTAGGTCTGGGATTTGGTCTCATCAGGCTCATTCTTTCGTATATTTCTCATACATGTTGAACAGATCCTGGGTTTTTTCTGGTTTGGAACACGTAGTAATGTGGGACCACACTGAAACAATCAATTAAACCTGGTTTCCATCAATATTTTAGAGGATAACGCAAGTTAGGTCTAGGGTAGTCCTGGGATTTGCCATCATCAGGGTCATACTTTCGCAGTTTTAACATACATGTTGACCTGATCGACGGTTTTTTCTGCTTTGGATCACGTAGTAAAGTGGCACCGCACTGAAACATTCAATTAAACCTGGTCTTGATAAATATTTTAGAGGATAACGCATGTTAGGTTTGGGTTAGGTCTAGGATTTGCCCTCATCAGGCTCATACTTTCGCATATTTCTCATACTTCATGGCTAGATCCTGGGCTGTTTCTGGATTGTATCACGTAGTACTGTGGTACCACGCTGAAAGAGTCAATTAAACCTGGTTTCGATCAATATTTTAGAGGATAACGCAAGTTAGGTCTGGCATAGGTCTGGGATTCGCCCTCATCAGGCTCATACTTTCGCACACTTCACATACTCGTTGAACAGATCCTGGGTTATTTTCCGGTTTGGATCACATAGTAATGTGGTACCACACTGAAACAGTCGATTAAACCAGGTTTCGATCAATATTTTTGAGGATAACGCATGTTAGGTCTAGGTTAGGCCTGGGATTCTCACTCATCAGACTCATACTTTCGCATTCTTCACATACTTGTAGAACGGATCCTGGGTTTTTTCTGGTTTGGATCACGTAGTAATGTGGGACCACACTGAAACAGTCAATTAAACCTGGTTTCGATCAATATTTTAGAGAATAATTCATGTTAGGTCTAGGTTAGGTCTGGGATTTGCTCTCATCAGGCTCATTCTTTCGTATATTTCTCATACATGTTGAACAGATCCTGGGTTTTTTCTGGTTTGGATCACGTAGTAGTGTGGTACCACAATAAAACAGTCAATTAAACCTGGTTTCGATCAATATTTTAGAGGATATCGCAAGTTAGGTCTGTGATAGGTCTGGGATTTGCCCTCATCAGACTCATACTTTCGGACACTTGACATACTCGTTGATCAGATCCTGGGTTTTTTTCTGGTTTGGATCACGTAGTAATGTGGTACCACACTGAAACAATCAATTAAACCTGGTTTCCATTAATATTTTAGAGGACAACGCAAGTTAGGTCTGGGATAGGTCTGGGATTTGCCCTCATCAGGCTCATACTTTCGCGTTTTTCACATACTTGTTGAACAGATCCTGGGTTTTTTCTGGTTTGGATCCCGTAGTAGTGTGGTACCACAATAAAACAGTCAATTAAACCTGGTTTCGATCAATATTTTAGAGGATATCGCAAGTTAGGTCTGGGATAGGTCTGGGATTTGCCCTCATCAGACTCATACTTTCGGACACTTGACATACTCGTTGATCAGATCCTGGGTTTTTTTCTGGTTTGGATCACGTAGTAATGTGGTACCACACTGAAACATTCAATGAAACCAGGTCTGGATAAATATTTTAGAGGATAACGCAAGTTAGGTCTGGGTTAGGTCTAGGATTTGCCCTCATCAGGCTCATACTTTCGCATATTTCTCATACTTCATGGCTAGATCCTGGGCTATTTCTGGATTGGATCACGTAGTAATGTGGTACCTCACTGAAACAGTCAATTAAACCTGGTTTCGCTCAATATTTTAGAAGATAACGCATGTTAGGCCTAGGTTAGGCCTGGGATTTGCCTTATCAGGGTCATACTTTCGCATATTTCTCATACTTGATGGCTAGATCCTGGGCTTTTTCTGGATTGCATCACGTAGTAATGAAGTACAACACTGAAACAGTCAATTAAACCTGGTTTCGATCAATATTTTAGAGGACAACGCAAGTTAGGTCTAGGTTAGGCCTGGGATTTGCCCTCATCAGACTCATACTTTCGCACACTTCACATACTCGTTGGACAGATCCTGGGTTTTTTTCTGGTTTGGATCACGTAGTAATGTGGGACCACACTGAATCAGTCAATTAAACCTGGTTTCGACCAATATTTTAGAGAATAATTCATGTTAGGTCTAGGTTAGGTCTGGGATTTTCTCTCATCAGGCTCATTCTTTCGCATATTTCTCATACTTGATGGCTAGATCCTGGGCTTTTTCTGGATTGGATCACGTAGTAATGAAGTACAACACTGAAACAGTCAATTAAACCTGGTTTCCATCAATATTTTTGAGGATAACGCATGTTAGGTCTAGGTTAGCCCTGGGATTTTCACTCATAAGACTCATACTTTCGCATTCTTCTCATACTTGTTGAACAGATCCTGGGTTTTTTCTGGTTTGTATCACGTAGTAGTGTGGTACCACACTGAAACAGTCCATTAAACCTGGTTTGGATCAATTGTTTAGAGGATAACGCATGTTAGGTCTAGGTTAGCCCTGGGATTTTCACTCATCAGACTCATACTTTCGCATTCTTCTCATACATGTTGAACCGATCTTGGGGTTTTTCTGGATTGGATCACGTAGTAATGTGGTACCACACGGAATCAGTCGACTAAACCTGGTTTCGATCAATATCTTAGAGGATAACGCAAGTTAAGTCTGGGATTGTTCTGGGATTTGACCTCATCAGACTCATACTTTCGCACACTTCACATACTCGTTGAACAGATCCTGGGTTATTTTCTGGTTTGGATCACATAGTAATGTGGTACCACACTGAAACAGTCGATTAAACCAGGTTTCGATCAATATATTTGAGGATAACGCATGTTAGGTCTAGGTTAGGTCTGGTATTTCCACTCATCAGACTCATACTTTCGCATTCTTCACATACTTGTTGAACGGATCCTGGGTTTTTTCTGGTTTGGATCACGTAGTAATGTGGTACCACACTGAAACAGTCGATTAAACCTGGTTATGATCAATATTTTAGAGGATAACGCATAGTTAGGTTTGGGATAGGTCTGGGATTTGACCTCATCAGACTCATACTTTCGCACACTTCACATACTCGTTGAACAGATCCTGGGTTATTTTCTGGTTTGGATCACATAGTAATGTGGTACCACACTGAAACAGTCGATTAAACCTGGATGCGATCAATATTTTAGAGAATAATTCATGTTAGGTCTAGGTTAGGTCTGGGATTTGCTCTAATCAGGCACGTTCTTTCGGATATTTCTCATACTTGATGGCTAGATCCTGGGCTTTTTCTGGATTGCATCACGTAGTAATGAAGTACAACACTGAAACAGTCAATTAAACCTGGTTTCCATCAATATCTTAGAGGACAACGCAAGTTAGGTCTGGGATAGGTCTGGGATTTGCCCTCACCAGACTCATACTTTCGCACACTTCACATACTCGTTGAACAGATCCTGGGTTATTTTCTGGTTTGGATCACTTAGTAATGTGGTACCACACTGAAACAGTCGATAAAGCCAGGTTTCGATCACTATTTTTGAGGACAACGCATGTTAGGTCTAGGTTAGGCCTGGGATTTTCACTCATCAGACTCATACTTTCGCATTCTTCACATACTTGTTGAACTGAAACTGGGTTTTGCTGGTTTGGATCACGTAGTAATGTGGTACCACACTGAACAGTCGATTAAACCTGGTTTCGATCAATATTTTAGAGGATAACGCAAGTTAAGTCTGGGATTGGTCTGGGATTTGACCTCATCAGACTCATACTTTCGTACACTTCACATACTCGTTGAACAGATCCTGGGTTACTTTCTGGTTTGGATCACATAGTAATGTGGTACCACACTGAAACAGTCGATTAAACCAGGTTTCGATCAATATTTTTGAGGATAACGCATGTTAGGTCTAGGTTAGGCCTGGGATTCTCACTCATCAGACTCATACTTTCGCATTCTTCACATACTTGTAGAACGGATCCTGGGTTTTTTCTGGTTTGGATCACGTAGTAATGTGGGACCACACTGAAACAGTCAATTAAACCTGGTCTTGATCAATATTTTAGAGGATAACGCATGTTAGGGCTAGGTTAGTCCTGGGATTTGCACTCATCAGACTCATACTTTCGCATCCTTCTCATACTTGTTGAACTGATCCTGGGATTTTCTGGTTTGGATCACGTAGTAATGTGGTACCACACTGAAACAGTCGATTAAACCTGGTTTCGATTAATATTTTAGAGGATAACGCAAGTTAAGTCTGGGATTGGTCTGGGATTTGACCTCATCAGACTCATACTTTCGCACACTTCACATACTCGTTGAACAGATCCTGGGTTATTTTCCGGTTTGGATCACATAGTAATGTGGTACCACACTGAAACAGTCGATTAAACCAGGTTTCGATCAATATTTTTGAGGATAACGCATGTTAGGTCTAGGTTAGGCCTGGGATTTTCACTCATCAGACTCATACTTTCCCATTCTTCACATACTTGTTGAACGGATCCTGGGTTTTTTCTGGTTTGGATCACGTAGTAATGTGGTACCACACTGAAACAGTCGATTAAACCTGGTTATGATCAATATTTTAGAGGATAACGCATAGTTAGGTTTGGGATAGGTCTGGGATTTGACCTCATCAGGCTCATACTTTCGCGCACTTCACATACTCGTTGAACAGATCCTGGGTTATTCTCTGGTTTGGATCACATAGCAATGTGGTACCACACTGAAACAGTCGATTAAACCTGGTTTCGATCAATATTTTAGAGAATAATTCATGTTAGGTCTAGGTTAGGTTTGGATTTGCTCTCATCAGGCTCGTTCTTTCGCATATTTCTCATACTTGATGGCTAGATCCTGGGGTTTTTCTGGATTGCATCACGTAGTAATGAAGTACAACACTGAAACAGTCAATTAATCCTGGTTACCATCAATATCTTAGAGGACAACGCAAGTTAGGTCTGGGATAGGTCTGGGATTTGACCTCATCAGACTCATACTTTCGCACACTTCACATACTCGTTGAACAGATCCTGGGTTATTTTCTGGTTTGGATCACATAGTAATGTGGTACCACACTGAAGCAGTCGATTAAACCTGGTTTCGATCAATATTTTAGAGAATAATTCATGTTAGGTCTAGGTTAGGTCTGGGATTTGGTCTCATCAGGCTCATTCTTTCGTATATTTCTCATACATGTTGAACAGATCCTGGGTTTTTTCTGGTTTGGAACACGTAGTAATGTGGGACCACACTGAAACAATCAATTAAACCTGGTTTCCATCAATATTTTAGAGGATAACGCAAGTTAGGTCTAGGGTAGTCCTGGGATTTGCCATCATCAGGGTCATACTTTCGCAGTTTTAACATACATGTTGACCTGATCGACGGTTTTTTCTGCTTTGGATCACGTAGTAAAGTGGCACCGCACTGAAACATTCAATTAAACCTGGTCTTGATAAATATTTTAGAGGATAACGCATGTTAGGTTTGGGTTAGGCCTAGGATTTGCCCTCATTAGGCTCATACTTTCGCATATTTCTCATACTTCATGGCTAGATCCTGGGCTGTTTCTGGATTGTATCACGTAGTACTGTGGTACCACGCTGAAAGAGTCAATTAAACCTGGTTTCGATCAATATTTTAGAGGATAACGCAAGTTAGGTCTGGCATAGGTCTGGGATTCGCCCTCATCAGGCTCATACTTTCGCGTTTTTCACATACTTGTTGAACAGATCCTGGGTTTTTTCTGGTTTGTATCACGTAGTAGTGTGGTACCACACTGAAACAGTCCATTAAACCTGGTTTGGATCAATATTTTAGAGGATAACGCATGTTAGGGCTAGGTTAGCCCTGGGATTTGCACTCATCAGACTCATACTTTCGCATTCTTCTCATACTTGTTGAACTGATCCTGGGTTTTTTCTGGTTTGGATCACGTAGTAATGTGGTACCACACTGAACAGTCGATTAAACCTGGTTTCGATCAATATTTTAGAGGATAACGCAAGTTAAGTCTGGGATTGGTCTGGGATTTGACCTCATCAGACTCATACTTTCGTACACTTCACATACTCGTTGAACAGATCCTGGGTTACTTTCTGGTTTGGATCACATAGTAATGTGGTACCACACTGAAACAGTCGATTAAACCAGGTTTCGATCAATATTTTTGAGGATAACGCATGTTAGGTCTAGGTTAGGCCTGGGATTCTCACTCATCAGACTCATACTTTCGCATTCTTCACATACTTGTAGAACGGATCCTGGGTTTTTTCTGGTTTGGATCACGTAGTAATGTGGGACCACACTGAAACAGTCAATTAAACCTGGTTTCGATCAATATTTTAGAGAATAATTCATGTTAGGTCTAGGTTAGGTCTGGGATTTGCTCTCATCAGGCTCATTCTTTCGTATATTTCTCATACATGTTGAACAGATCCTGGGTTTTTTCTGGTTTGGATCACGTAGTAGTGTGGTACCACAATAAAACAGTCAATTAAACCTGGTTTCGATCAATATTTTAGAGGATATCGCAAGTTAGGTCTGTGATAGGTCTGGGATTTGCCCTCATCAGACTCATACTTTCGGACACTTGACATACTCGTTGATCAGATCCTGGGTTTTTTTCTGGTTTGGATCACGTAGTAATGTGGTACCACACTGAAACAATCAATTAAACCTGGTTTCCATTAATATTTTAGAGGACAACGCAAGTTAGGTCTGGGATAGGTCTGGGATTTGCCCTCATCAGGCTCATACTTTCGCGTTTTTCACATACTTGTTGAACAGATCCTGGGTTTTTTCTGGTTTGGATCCCGTAGTAGTGTGGTACCACAATAAAACAGTCAATTAAACCTGGTTTCGATCAATATTTTAGAGGATATCGCAAGTTAGGTCTGGGATAGGTCTGGGATTTGCCCTCATCAGACTCATACTTTCGGACACTTGACATACTCGTTGATCAGATCCTGGGTTTTTTCTGGTTTGGATCACGTAGTAATGTGGTACCACACTGAAACATTCAATGAAACCAGGTCTGGATAAATATTTTAGAGGATAACGCAAGTTAGGTCTGGGTTAGGTCTAGGATTTGCCCTCATCAGGCTCATACTTTCGCATATTTCTCATACTTCATGGCTAGATCCTGGGCTATTTCTGGATTGGATCACGTAGTAATGTGGTACCTCACTGAAACAGTCAATTAAACCTGGTTTCGCTCAATATTTTAGAAGATAACGCATGTTAGGCCTAGGTTAGGCCTGGGATTTGCCTTATCAGGGTCATACTTTCGCATATTTCTCATACTTGATGGCTAGATCCTGGGCTTTTTCTGGATTGCATCACGTAGTAATGAAGTACAACACTGAAACAGTCAATTAAACCTGGTTTCGATCAATATTTTAGAGGACAACGCAAGTTAGGTCTAGGTTAGGCCTGGGATTTGCCCTCATCAGACTCATACTTTCGCACACTTCACATACTCGTTGGACAGATCCTGGGTTTTTTTCTGGTTTGGATCACGTAGTAATGTGGTAACACACTGAAACAGTCGATTAAACCTGGTTTCGATCAATATTATTGAGGATAACGCATGTTAGGTCTAGGTCAGGTCTAGGATTTGCCCTCATCAGGCTCATACTTTCTCATATTTCTCATACTTCATGGCTGGATCCTGGGCTATTTCTGGATTGGATAACGTAGTAATGTGGTACCACACTGAAACAGTCAATTAAACCTGGTTTCGATTAATATTTTAGAGAACAATTCATGTTAGGTCTGGGTTAGGTCTGGGATTTGCTCTCATCAGGCTCATTCTTTCGCATATTTTTCATACTTGATGGCTAGATCCTGGGCTTTTTCTGGATTGCATCACGTAGTAATGAAGTACAACACTGAAACAGTCAATTAAACCTGGTTTCCATCAATATTTTAGAGGACAACGCAAGTTAGGTCTAGGTTAGGCCTGGGATTTGCCCTCATCAGGATCATACTTTTGCAGTTTTAACATACATGTTCACCTGATCGAGGGTTTTTTCTGCTTTGGATCACGTAGTAAAGTGGTACCACACTGAAACAGTCCATTAAACCTGGTTTGCATCAATATTTTAGAGGATAACGCATGTTAGGTCTAGGTTAGCCCCGAGATTTTCACTCATCAGACTCATACTTTCGCATTCTTCACATACTTGTTGAACGGTTCCTGGGTTTTTTCTGGTTTGGATCACGTAGTAATGTGGGACCACACTGAAACAATCAATTAAACCTGGTCTTGATAAATATTTTAGAGGACAACGTATGTTAGGTCTGGGTTAGGTCTAGGATTTGCCCTCATCAGGCTCATACTTTCGCATATTTCTCATACTTCATGGCTAGATCCTGGGCTATTTCTGGATTGGATCACGTAGTAATGTGGTACTACACTGAAACAGTCAATTAAACCTGGTTTCGCTCAATATTTTAGAAGATAACGCATGTTAGGCCTAGGTTAGGCCTGGGATTTGCCTTATCAGGGTCATACTTTCGCAGTTTTAACATGCATGTTGACCTGATCGAGTGTTTTTTCTGCTTTGGATCACGTAGTAAAGTGGTACCACAACTAAAACGGTCAATTAAACCTGGTTTCGATCACCATTTTAGACGATAGTGCAAGTTAGGTCTGGGATAGGTCTGGGATTAGCCCTCATCAGACTCATACTTTCGCATATTTCTCATACTTGATGACTAGATCCTGGGCTTTTTCTGGATTGCATCACGTAGTAATGAAGTACAACACTGAAACAGTCAATTAAACCTGGTTTCGCTCAATATTTTAGAAGATAACGCATGTTAGGTCTAGGTCAGGCCTGGGATTTTCACTCATCAGACTCATACTTTCGCATTCTTCTCATACATGTTGAACAGATCCTGGGTTATTTTCTGGTTTGGATCACATAGTAATGTGGTACCACACTGAAACAGTCGATTAAACCAGGTTTCGATCAATATATTTGAGGATAACGCATGTTAGGTCTGGGTTAGGTCTGGTATTTTCACTCATCAGACTCATACTTTCGCATTCTTCACATACTTGTTGAACGGATCCTGGGTTTTTTCTGGTTTGGATCACGTAGTAATGTGGTACCACACTGAAACAGTCGATTAAACCTGGTTATGATCAATATTTTAGAGGATAACGCATAGTTAGGTTTGGGATAGGTCTGGGATTTGACCTCATCAGACTCATACTTTCGCACACTTCACATACTCGTTGAACAGATCCTGGGTTATTTTCTGGTTTGGATCACATAGTAATGTGGTACCACACTGAAACAGTCGATTAAACCTGGTTGCGATCAATATTTTAGAGAATAATTCATGTTAGGTCTAGGTTAGGTCTGGGATTTGCTCTAATCAGGCACGTTCTTTCGGATATTTCTCATACTTGATGGCTAGATCCTGGGCTTTTTCTGGATTGCATCACGTAGTAATGAAGTACAACACTGAAACAGTCAATTAAACCTGGTTTCCATCAATATCTTAGAGGACAACGCAAGTTAGGTCTGGGATAGGTCTGGGATTTGCCCTCACCAGACTCATACTTTCGCACACTTCACATACTCGTTGAACAGATCCTGGGTTATTTTCTGGTTTGGATCACATAGTAATGTGGTACCACACTGAAACAGTCGATAAAGCCAGGTTTCGATCACTATTTTTGAGGACAACGCATGTTAGGTCTAGGTTAGGCCTGGGATTTTCACTCATCAGACTCATACTTTCGCATTCTTCACATACTTGTTGAACTGAAACTGGGTTTTGCTGGTTTGGATCACGTAGTAATGTGGTACCACACTGAACAGTCGATTAAACCTGGTTTCGATCAATATTTTAGAGGATAACGCAAGTTAAGTCTGGGATTGGTCTGGGATTTGACCTCATCAGACTCATACTTTCGTACACTTCACATACTCGTTGAACAGATCCTGGGTTACTTTCTGGTTTGGATCACATAGTAATGTGGTACCACACTGAAACAGTCGATTAAACCAGGTTTCGATCAATATTTTTGAGGATAACGCATGTTAGGTCTAGGTTAGGCCTGGGATTCTCACTCATCAGACTCATACTTTCGCATTCTTCACATACTTGTAGAACGGATCCTGGGTTTTTTCTGGTTTGGATCACGTAGTAATGTGGGACCACACTGAAACAGTCAATTAAACCTGGTCTTGATCAATATTTTAGAGGATAACGCATGTTAGGGCTAGGTTAGTCCTGGGATTTGCACTCATCAGACTCATACTTTCGCATCCTTCTCATACTTGTTGAACTGATCCTGGGTTTTTTCTGGTTTGGATCACGTAGTAATGTGGTACCACACTGAAACAGTCGATTAAACCTGGTTTCGATCAATATTTTAGAGGATAACGCAAGTTAAGTCTGGGATTGGTCTGGGATTTGACCTCATCAGACTCATACTTTCGCACACTTCACATACTCGTTGAACAGATCCTGGGTTATTTTCCGGTTTGGATCACATAGTAATGTGGTACCACACTGAAACAGTCGATTAAACCAGGTTTCGATCAATATTTTTGAGGATAACGCATGTTAGGTCTAGGTTAGGCCTGGGATTTTCACTCATCAGACTCATGCTTTCCCATTCTTCACATACTTGTTGAACGGATCCTGGGTTTTTTCTGGTTTGGATCACGTAGTAATGTGGTACCACACTGAAACAGTCGATTAAACCTGGTTATGATCAATATTTTAGAGGATAACGCATAGTTAGGTTTGGGATAGGTCTGGGATTTGACCTCATCAGGCTCATACTTTCGCGCACTTCACATACTCGTTGAACAGATCCTGGGTTATTCTCTGGTTTGGATCACATAGCAATGTGGTACCACACTGAAACAGTCGATTAAACCTGGTTTCGATCAATATTTTAGAGAATAATTCATGTTAGGTCTAGGTTAGGTTTGGATTTGCTCTCATCAGGCTCGTTCTTTCGCATATTTCTCATACTTGATGGCTAGATCCTGGGATTTTTCTGGATTGCATCACGTAGTAATGAAGTACAACACTGAAACAGTCAATTAATCCTGGTTTCCATCAATATCTTAGAGGACAACGCAAGTTAGGTCTGGGATAGGTCTGGGATTTGACCTCATCAGACTCATACTTTCGCACACTTCACATACTCGTTGAACAGATCCTGGGTTATTTTCTGGTTTGGATCACATAGTAATGTGGTACCACACTGAAGCAGTCGATTAAACCTGGTTTCGATCAATATTTTAGAGAATAATTCATGTTAGGTCTAGGTTAGGTCTGGGATTTGGTCTCATCAGGCTCATTCTTTCGTATATTTCTCATACATGTTGAACAGATCCTGGGTTTCTTCTGGTTTGGATCACGTAGTAATGTGGGACCACACTGAAACAATCAATTAAACCTGGTTTCCATCAATATTTTAGAGGATAACGCAAGTTAGGTCTAGGGTAGTCCTGGGATTTGCCATCATCAGGGTCATACTTTCGCATATTTCTCATACTTCATGGCTAGATCCTGGGCTGTTTCTGGATTGTATCACGTAGTACTGTGGTACCACGCTGAAACAGTCAATTAAACCTGGTTTCGATCAATATTTTAGAGGATAACGCAAGTTAGGTCTGGCATAGGTCTGGGATTCGCCCTCATCAGGCTCATACTTTCGCGTTTTTCACATACTTGTTGAACAGATCCTGGGTTTTTTCTGGTTTGTATCACGTAGTAGTGTGGTACCACACTGAAACAGTCCATTAAACCTGGTTTGGATCAATATTTTAGAGGACAACGCATGTTAGGGCTAGGTTAGCCCTGGGATTTGCACTCATCAGACTCATACTTTCGCATTCTTCTCATACTTGTTGAACTGATCCTGGGTTTTTTCTGGTTTGGATCACGTAGTAATGTGGTACCACACTGAACAGTCGATTAAACCTGGTTTCGATCAATATTTTAGAGGATAACGCAAGTTAAGTCTGGGATTGGTCTGGGATTTGACCTCATCAGACTCATACTTTCGTACACTTCACATACTCGTTGAACAGATCCTGGGTTACTTTCTGGTTTGGATCACATAGTAATGTGGTACCACACTGAAACAGTCGATTAAACCAGGTTTCGATCAATATTTTTGAGGATAACGCATGTTAGGTCTAGGTTAGGCCTGGGATTCTCACTCATCAGACTCATACTTTCGCATTCTTCACATACTTGTAGAACGGATCCTGGGTTTTTTCTGGTTTGGATCACGTAGTAATGTGGGACCACACTGAAACAGTCAATTAAACCTGGTCTTGATCAATATTTTAGAGGATAACGCATGTTAGGGCTAGGTTAGTCCTGGGATTTGCACTCATCAGACTCATACTTTCGCATCCTTCTCATACTTGTTGAACTGATCCTGGGTTTTTTCTGGTTTGGATCACGTAGTAATGTGGTACCACACTGAAACAGTCGATTAAACCTGGTTTCGATCAATATTTTAGAGGATAACGCAAGTTAAGTCTGGGATTGGTCTGGGATTTGACCTCATCAGACTCATACTTTCGCGTTTTTCACATACTTGTTGAACAGATCCTGGGTTTTTTCTGGTTTGGATCCCGTAGTAGTGTGGTACCACAATAAAACAGTCAATTAAACCTGGTTTCGATCAATATTTTAGAGGATATCGCAAGTTAGGTCTGGGATAGGTCTGGGATTTGCCCTCATCAGACTCATACTTTCGGACACTTGACATACTCGTTGATCAGATCCTGGGTTTTTTTCTGGTTTGGATCACGTAGTAATGTGGTACCACACTGAAACATTCAATGAAACCAGGTCTGGATAAATATTTTAGAGGATAACGCAAGTTAGGTCTGGGTTAGGTCTAGGATTTGCCCTCATCAGGCTCATACTTTCGCATATTTCTCATACTTCATGGCTAGATCCTGGGCTATTTCTGGATTGGATCACGTAGTAATGTGGTACCTCACTGAAACAGTCAATTAAACCTGGTTTCGCTCAATATTTTAGAAGATAACGCATGTTAGGCCTAGGTTAGGCCTGGGATTTGCCTTATCAGGGTCATACTTTCGCATATTTCTCATACTTGATGGCTAGATCCTGGGCTTTTTCTGGATTGCATCACGTAGTAATGAAGTACAACACTGAAACAGTCAATTAAACCTGGTTTCGATCAATATTTTAGAGGACAACGCAAGTTAGGTCTAGGTTAGGCCTGGGATTTGCCCTCATCAGACTCATACTTTCTCATATTTCTCATACTTCATGGCTGGATCCTGGGCTATTTCTGGATTGGATAACGTAGTAATGTGGTACCACACTGAAACAGTCAATTAAACCTGGTTTCGATTAATATTTTAGAGAACAATTCATGTTAGGTCTGGGTTAGGTCTGGGATTTGCTCTCATCAGGCTCATTCTTTCGCATATTTTTCATACTTGATGGCTAGATCCTGGGCTTTTTCTGGATTGCATCACGTAGTAATGAAGTACAACACTGAAACAGTCAATTAAACCTGGTTTCCATCAATATTTTAGAGGACAACGCAAGTTAGGTCTAGGTTAGGCCTGGGATTTGCCCTCATCAGGATCATACTTTTGCAGTTTTAACATACATGTTCACCTGATCGAGGGTTTTTTCTGCTTTGGATCACGTAGTAAAGTGGTACCACACTGAAACAGTCCATTAAACCTGGTTTGCATCAATATTTTAGAGGATAACGCATGTTAGGTCTAGGTTAGCCCCGAGATTTTCACTCATCAGACTCATACTTTCGCATTCTTCACATACTTGTTGAACGGTTCCTGGGTTTTTTCTGGTTTGGATCACGTAGTAATGTGGGACCACACTGAAACAATCAATTAAACCTGGTCTTGATAAATATTTTAGAGGACAACGTATGTTAGGTCTGGGTTAGGTCTAGGATTTGCCCTCATCAGGCTCATACTTTCGCATATTTCTCATACTTCATGGCTAGATCCTGGGCTATTTCTGGATTGGATCACGTAGTAATGTGGTACTACACTGAAACAGTCAATTAAACCTGGTTTCGCTCAATATTTTAGAAGATAACGCATGTTAGGCCTAGGTTAGGCCTGGGATTTGCCTTATCAGGGTCATACTTTCGCAGTTTTAACATGCATGTTGACCTGATCGAGTGTTTTTTCTGCTTTGGATCACGTAGTAAAGTGGTACCACAACTAAAACGGTCAATTAAACCTGGTTTCGATCACTATTTTAGACGATAGTGCAAGTTAGGTCTGGGATAGGTCTGGGATTAGCCCTCATCAGACTCATACTTTCGCATATTTCTCATACTTGATGACTAGATCCTGGGCTGTTTCTGGATTGTATCACGTAGTAATGTGGTACCATGCCGAAACAGTCAATTAAACCTGGTTTCGATCAATATTTTAGAGGATAACGCAAGTTAGGTCTGGCATAGGTCTGGGATTCGCCCTCATCAGGCTCATACTTTCGCGTTTTTCACATACTTGTTGAACAGATCCTGGGTTTTTTCTGGTTTGTATCACGTAGTAGTGTGGTACCACACGGAATCAGTCGACTAAACCTGGTTTCGATCAATATCTTAGAGGATAACGCAAGTTAAGTCTGGGATTGTTCTGGGATTTGACCTCATCAGACTCATACTTTCGCACACTTCACATACTCGTTGAACAGATCCTGGGTTATTTTCTGGTTTGGATCACATAGTAATGTGGTACCACACTGAAACAGTCAATTAAACCTGGTTTCGCTCAATATTTTAGAAGATAACGCATGTTAGGTCTAGGTTAGGCCTGGGATTTGCCCTCATCAGGGTCATACTTTCGTACACTTCACATACTCGTTGAACAGATCCTGGGTTACTTTCTGGTTTGGATCACATAGTAATGTGGTACCACACTGAAACAGTCGAATAAACCAGGTTTCGATTAATATTTTAGAGGATAACGCAAGTTAAGTCTGGGATTGGTCTGGGATTTGACCTCATCAGACTCATACTTTCGCATATTTCTCATACTTGATGACTAGATCCTGGGCTTTTTCTGGATTGCATCACGTAGTAATGAAGTACAACACTGAAACAGTCAATTAAACCTGGTTTCGCTCAATATTTTAGAAGATAACGCATGTTAGGTCTAGGTCAGGCCTGGGATTTTCACTCATCAGACTCATACTTTCGCATTCTTCACATACTTGTTGAACGGATGCTGTGTTTTTTCTGGTATGGATCACGTAGTAATGTGGGTCCACACTGAAACAATCAATTAAACCTTGTCCTGATAAATATTTTAGAGGATAACGCATGTTAGGCTTGGGTTAGGTCTAGGATTTGCCCTCAGCAGGCTCATACTTTCGCATATCTCTCATACTTCATGGCTAGATCCTGGGCTGTTTCTGGTTTGGATCACATAGTAATGTGGTACCACACTGAAACAGTCAATTAAACCTGGTTTCGCTCAATATTTTAGAAGATAACGCATGTTAGGTCTAGGTTAGGCCTGGGATTTGCCCTCATCAGGGTCATACTTTCGTACACTTCACATACTCGTTGAACAGATCCTGGGTTTTTTCTGGTTTGTATCACGTAGTAGTGTGGTACCACACTGAAACAGTCTATTAAACCTGGTTTCGATGAATATTTTAGAGGATAACGCATGTAAGGTCTAGGTTAGCCCTGGGATTTCCACTCATCAGACTCATACTTTCGCATTCTTCTCATACTTGTTGAACTGATCTTGGGTTTTTTCTGGTTTGGATCACGTAGTAATGTGGTACCACACTGAAACAGACGATTAAACCTGGTTTCGATCAATATCTTAGAGGATAACGCAAGTAAAGTCTGGGATTGGTCTGGGATTTGACCTCATCAGACTCATACTTTCGCACACTTCACATACTCGTTGAACAGATCCTGGGTTATTTTCTGGTTTGGATCACATAGTAATGTGGTACCACACTGAAACAGTCGATTAAACCAGGTTTCGATCAATATTTTAGAGGATAACGCATGTTAGGTCTAGGTTAGGCCTGGGATTTTCACTCATCAGACTCATACTTTCGCATTCTTCACATACTTGTTGAACGGTTCCTGGGTTTTTTCTGGTTTGGATCACGTAGTAATGTGGGACCACACTGAAACAGTCAATTAAACCTGGTTTCGATCAATATTTTAGAGAATAATTCATGTTAGGTCTAGGTTAGGTCTGGGATTTGCTCTCATCAGGCTCATTCTTTCGTATATTTCTCATACATGTTGAACAGATCCTGGGTTTTTTCTGGTTTGGATCACGTAGTAATGTGGGACCACACTGAAACAATCAATTAAACCTGGTTTCCATCAGTATTTTAGAGGACAACGCAAGTTAGGTCTGGGATAGGTCTGGGATTTGCCCTCATCAGGCTCATACTTTCGCGTTTTTCACATACTTGTTGAACAGATCCTGGGTTTTTTCTGGTTTGGATCCCGTAGTAGTGTGGTACCACAATAAAACAGTCAATTAAACCTGGTTTCGATCAATATTTTAAAGGATATCGCAAGTTAGGTCTGGGAGAGGTCTGGGAATTGCCCTCATCAGACTCATACTTTCGGACACTTGACATACTCGTTGATCAGATCCTGGGTTTCTTTCTGGTTTGGATCACGTAGTAATGTGGTACCACACTGAAACATTCTATGAAACCAGGTCTGGATAAATATTTTAGAGGATAACGCAAGTTAGGTCTGGGATAGGTCTGGGATTAGCCCTCATCAGACTCATACTTTCGCTTTCTTCACATACTCGTTGAACAGATCCTGTGTTATTTTCTGGTTTGGATCACATAGTAATGTGGTACCACACTGGAACAGTCGATTAAACCAGGTTTCGATCAATATTATTGAGGATAACGCATGTTAGGTCTAGGTCAGGTCTAGGATTTGCCCTCATCAGGCTCATACTTTCTCATATTTCTCATACTTCATGGCTGGATCCTGGGCTATTTCTGGATTGGATAACGTAGTAATGTGGTACCACACTGAAACAGTCAATTAAACCTGGTTTCGATTAATATTTTAGAGAATAATTCATGTTAGGTCTGGGTTAGGTCTGGGATTTGCTCTCATCAGGCTCATTCTTTCGCATATTTTTCATACTTGATGGCTAGATCCTGGGCTTTTTCTGGATTGCATCACGTAGTAATGAAGTACAACACTGAAACAGTCAATTAAACCTGGTTTCCATCAATATTTTAGAGGACAACGCAAGTTAGGCCTAGGTTAGGCCTGGGATTTGCCTTATCAGGGTCATACTTTCGCAGTTTTAACATGCATGTTGACCTGATCGAGTGTCTTTTCTGCTTTGGATCACGTAGTAAAGTGGTACCACAACTAAAACAGTCAATTAAACCTGGTTTCGATCACTATTTTAGACGATAGTGCAAGTTAGGTCTGGGATAGATCTGGGATTAGCCCTCATCAGACTCATACTTTCGCATATTTCTCATACTTGATGACTAGATCCTGGGCTTTTTCTGGATTGCATCACGTAGTAATGAAGTACAACACTGAAACAGTCAATTAAACCTGGTTTCGCTCAATATTTTAGAAGATAACGCATGTTAGGTCTAGGTTAGGCCTGGGATTTGCCCTCATCAGGGTCATACTTTCGTACACTTCACATACTCGTTGAACAGATCCTGGGTTACTTTCTGGTTTGGATCACATAGTAATGTGGTACCACACTGAAACAGTCGAATAAACCAGGTTTCGATCAATATTTTTGAGGATAACGCATGTTAGGTCTAGGTTAGGCCTGGGATTCTCACTCATCAGACTCATACTTTCGCATTCTTCACATACTTGTAGAACGGATCCTGGGTTTTTTCTGGTTTGGATCACGTAGTAATGTGGGACCACACTGAAACAGTCAATTAAACCTGGTCTTGATAAATATTTTAGAGGATAACGCATGTTAGGGCTAGGTTAGCCCTGGGATTTGCACTCATCAGACTCATACTTTCGCATTCTTCTCATACTTGTTGAACTGATCCTGGGTTTTTTCTGGATTGGATCACGTAGTAATGTGGGACCACACTGAAACAATCAATTAAACCTGGTTTCCATCAATATTTTAGAGGACAACGCAAGTTAGGTCTGGGATAGGTCTGGGATTTGCCCTCATCAGGCTCATACTTTCGCGTTTTTCACATACTTGTTGAACAGATCCTGGGTTTTTTCTGGTTTGGATCCCGTAGTAGTGTGGTACCACAATAAAACAGTCAATTAAACCTGGTTTCGATCAATATTTTAAAGGATATCGCAAGTTAGGTCTGGGAGAGGTCTGGGAATTGCCCTCATCAGACTCATACTTTCGGACACTTGACATACTCGTTGATCAGATCCTGGGTTTCTTTCTGGTTTGGATCACGTAGTAATGTGGTACCACACTGAAACATTCTATGAAACCAGGTCTGGATAAATATTTTAGAGGATAACGCAAGTTAGGTCTGGGATAGGTCTGGGATTAGCCCTCATCAGACTCATACTTTCGCTTTCTTCACATACTCGTTGAACAGATCCTGTGTTATTTTCTGGTTTGGATCACATAGTAATGTGGTACCACACTGAAACAATCAATTAAACCTGGTCTTGATAAATATTTTAGAGGACAACGTATGTTAGGTCTGGGTTAGGTCTAGGATTTGCCCTCATCAGGCTCATACTTTCGCATATTTCTCATACTTCATGGCTAGATCCTGGGCTATTTCTGGATTGGATCACGTAGTAATGTGGTACTACACTGAAACAGTCAATTAAACCTGGTTTCGCTCAATATTTTAGAAGATAACGCATGTTAGGCCTAGGTTAGGCCTGGGATTTGCCTTATCAGGGTCATACTTTCGCAGTTTTAACATGCATGTTGACCTGATCGAGTGTTTTTTCTGCTTTGGATCACGTAGTAAAGTGGTACCACAACTAAAACAGTCAATTAAACCTGGTTTCGATCACTATTTTAGACGATAGTGCAAGTTAGGTCTGGGATAGATCTGGGATTAGCCCTCATCAGACTCATACTTTCGCATATTTCTCATACTTGATGACTAGATCCTGGGCTTTTTCTGGATTGCATCACGTAGTAATGAAGTACAACACTGAAACAGTCAATTAAACCTGGTTTCGCTCAATATTTTAGAAGATAACGCATGTTAGGTCTAGGTTAGGCCTGGGATTTGCCCTCATCAGGGTCATACTTTCGTACACTTCACATACTCGTTGAACAGATCCTGGGTTACTTTCTGGTTTGGATCACATAGTAATGTGGTACCACACTGAAACAGTCGAATAAACCAGGTTTCGATCAATATTTTTGAGGATAACGCATGTTAGGTCTAGGTTAGGCCTGGGATTCTCACTCATCAGACTCATACTTTCGCATTCTTCACATACTTGTAGAACGGATCCTGGGTTTTTTCTGGTTTGGATCACGTAGTAATGTGGGACCACACTGAAACAGTCAATTAAACCTGGTCTTGATAAATATTTTAGAGGATAACGCATGTTAGGGCTAGGTTAGCCCTGGGATTTGCACTCATCAGACTCATACTTTCGCATTCTTCTCATACTTGTTGAACTGATCCTGGGTTTTTTCTGGTTTGGATCACGTAGTAATGTGGTACCACACTGAAACAGTCGATTAAACCTGGTTTCGATTAATATTTTAGAGGATAACGCAAGTTAAGTCTGGGATTGGTCTGGGATTTGACCTCATAAGACTCATACTTTCGCATATTTCTCATACTTGATGACTAGATCCTGGGCTTTTTCTGGATTGCATCACGTAGTAATGAAGTACAACACTGAAACAGTCAATTAAACCTGGTTTCGCGCAATATTTTAGAAGATAACGCATGTTAGGTCTAGGTCAGGCCTGGGATTTTCACTCATCAGACTCATACTTTCGCATTCTTCACATACTTGTTGAACGGATGCTGTGTTTTTTCTGGTATGGATCACGTAGTAATGTGGGTCCACACTGAAACAATCAATTAAACCTTGTCTTGATAAATATTTTAGAGGATAACGCATGTTAGGCTTGGGTTAGGTCTAGGATTTGCCCTCAGCAGGCTCATACTTTCGCATATCTCTCATACTTCATGGCTAGATCCTGGGCTGTTTCTGGATTGTATCACATAGTAATGTGGTACCATGGTGAAACAGTCAATTAAACCTGGTTTCGATCAATATTTTAGAGGATAACGAAAGTTAGGTCTGGCATAGGTCTGGGATTCGCCCTCATCAGGCTCATACTTTCGCGTTTTTCACATACTTGTTTAACAGATCCTGGGTTTTTTCTGGTTTGTATCACGTAGTAGTGTGGTACCACACTGAAACAGTCTATTAAACCTGGTTTGGATGAATATTTTAGAGGATAACGCATGTAAGGTCTAGGTTAGCCCTGGGATTTCCACTCATCAGACTCATACTTTCGCATTCTTCTCATACTTGTTGAACTGATCTTGGGTTTTTTCTGGTTTGGATCACGTACTAATGTGGTACCACACTGAAACAGGCGATTAAACCTGGTTTCGATCAATATCTTAGAGGATAACGCAAGTAAAGTCTGGGATTGGTCAGGGATTTGACCTCATCAGACTCATACTTTCGCACACTTCACATACTCGTTGAACAGATCCTGGGTTATTTTCTGGTTTGGATCACATAGTAATGTGGTACCACACTGAAACAGTCGATTAAACCAGGTTTCGATCAATATTTTAGAGGATAACGCATGTAAGGTCTAGGTTAGGCCTGGGATTTTCACTCATCAGACTCATACTTTCGCATTCTTCACATACTTGTTGAACGGATCCTGGGTTTTTTCTGGTTTGGATCAGGTAGTAATGTGGGACCACACTGAAACAGTCAATTAAACCTGGTTTCGATCAATATTTTAGAGAATAATTCATGTTAGGTCTAGGTTAGGTCTGGGATTTGCTCTCATCAGGCTCATTCTTTCGTATATTTCTCATACATGTTGAACAGATCCTGGGTTTTTTCTGGTTTGGATCACGTAGTAATGTGGGACCACACTGAAACAATCAATTAAACCTGGTTTCCATCAATATTTTAGAGGACAACGCAAGTTAGGTCTGGGATAGGTCTGGGATTTGCCCTCATCAGGCTCATACTTTCGCGTTTTTCACATACTTGTTGAACAGATCCTGGGTTTTTTCTGGTTTGGATCCCGTAGTAGTGTGGTACCACAATAAAACAGTCAATTAAACCTGGTTTCGATCAATATTTTAAAGGATATCGCAAGTTAGGTCTGGGAGAGGTCTGGGAATTGCCCTCATCAGACTCATACTTTCGGACACTTGACATACTCGTTGATCAGATCCTGGGTTTCTTTCTGGTTTGGATCACGTAGTAATGTGGTACCACACTGAAACATTCAATGAAACCAGGTCTGGATAAATATTTTAGAGGATAACGCAAGTTAGGTCTGGGATAGGTCTGGGATTAGCCCTCATCAGACTCATACTTTCGCTTTCTTCACATACTCGTTGAACATATCCTGTGTTATTTTCTGGTTTGGATCACATAGTAATGTGGTACCACACTGGAACAGTCGATTAAACCAGGTTTCGATCAATATATTTGAGGATAACGCATGTTAGGTCTAGGTTAGGTCTGGGATTTTCACTCATCAGACTCATACTTTCGCATTCTTCACATACTTGTTGAACGGATCCTGGGTTTTTTCTGGTTTGGATCACGTAGTAATGTGGGACCACACTGAAACAATCAATTAAACCTGGTCTTGATAAATATTTTAGAGGACAACGTATGTTAGGTCTGGGTTAGGTCTAGGATTTGCCCTCATCAGGCTCATACTTTCGCATATTTCTCATACTTCATGGCTAGATCCTGGGCTATTTCTGGATTGGATCACGTAGTAATGTGGTACTACACTGAAACAGTCAATTAAACCTGGTTTCGCTCAATATTTTAGAAGATAACGCATGTTAGGCCTAGGTTAGGCCTGGGATTTGCCTTATCAGGGTCATACTTTCGCATATTTCTCATACTTGATGGCTAGATCCTGGGCTTTTTCTGGATTGCATCACGTAGTAATGAAGTACAACACTGAAACAGTCAATTAAACCTGGTTTCCATCAATATTTTAGAGGACAACGCAAGTTAGGTCTAGGTTAGGCCTGGGATTTGCCCTCATCAGACTCATACTTTCGCTCACTTCACATACTCGTTGGACAGATCCTGGGTTTTTTTCTGGTTTGGATCACGTAGTAATGTGGTAACACACTGAAACAGTCGATTAAACCTGGTTTCGATCAATATTATTGAGGATAACGCATGTTAGGTCTAGGTCAGGTCTAGGATTTGCCCTCATCAGGCTCATACTTTCTCATATTTCTCATACTTCATGGCTGGATCCTGGGCTATTTCTGGATTGGATAACGTAGTAATGTGGTACCACACTGAAACAGTCAATTAAACCTGGTTTCGATTAATATTTTAGAGAATAATTCATGTTAGGTCTGGGTTAGGTCTGGGATTTGCTCTCATCAGGCTCATTCTTTCGCATATTTTTCATACTTGATGGCTAGATCCTGGGCTTTTTCTGGATTGCATCACGTAGTAATGAAGTACAACACTGAAACAGTCAATTAAACCTGGTTTCCATCAATATTTTAGAGGACAACGCAAGTTAGGCCTAGGTTAGGCCTGGGATTTGCCTTATCAGGGTCATACTTTCGCAGTTTTAACATGCATGTTGACCTGATCGAGTGTCTTTTCTGCTTTGGATCACGTAGTAAAGTGGTACCACAACTAAAACAGTCAATTAAACCTGGTTTCGATCACTATTTTAGACGATAGTGCAAGTTAGGTCTGGGATAGATCTGGGATTAGCCCTCATCAGACTCATACTTTCGCATATTTCTCATACTTGATGACTAGATCCTGGGCTTTTTCTGGATTGCATCACGTAGTAATGAAGTACAACACTGAAACAGTCAATTAAACCTGGTTTCGCTCAATATTTTAGAAGATAACGCATGTTAGGTCTAGGTTAGGCCTGGGATTTGCCCTCATCAGGGTCATACTTTCGTACACTTCACATACTCGTTGAACAGATCCTGGGTTACTTTCTGGTTTGGATCACATAGTAATGTGGTACCACACTGAAACAGTCGAATAAACCAGGTTTCGATCAATATTTTTGAGGATAACGCATGTTAGGTCTAGGTTAGGCCTGGGATTCTCACTCATCAGACTCATACTTTCGCATTCTTCACATACTTGTAGAACGGATCCTGGGTTTTTTCTGGTTTGGATCACGTAGTAATGTGGGACCACACTGAAACAGTCAATTAAACCTGGTCTTGATAAATATTTTAGAGGATAACGCATGTTAGGGCTAGGTTAGCCCTGGGATTTGCACTCATCAGACTCATACTTTCGCATTCTTCTCATACTTGTTGAACTGATCCTGGGTTTTTTCTGGTTTGGATCACGTAGTAATGTGGTACCACACTGAAACAGTCGATTAAACCTGGTTTCGATTAATATTTTAGAGGATAACGCAAGTTAAGTCTGGGATTGGTCTGGGATTTGACCTCATCAGACTCATACTTTCGCATATTTCTCATACTTGATGACTAGATCCTGGGCTTTTTCTGGATTGCATCACGTAGTAATGAAGTACAACACTGAAACAGTCAATTAAACCTGGTTTCGCTCAATATTTTAGAAGATAACGCATGTTAGGTCTAGGTCAGGCCTGGGATTTTCACTCATCAGACTCATACTTTCGCATTCTTCACATACTTGTTGAACGGATGCTGTGTTTTTTCTGGTATGGATCACGTAGTAATGTGGGTCCACACTGAAACAATCAATTAAACCTTGTCTTGATAAATATTTTAGAGGATAACGCATGTTAGGCTTGGGTTAGGTCTAGGATTTGCCCTCAGCAGGCTCATACTTTCGCATTCTTCACATACTTGTAGAACGGATCCTGGGTTTTTTCTGGTTTGGATCACGTAGTAATGTGGGACCACACTGAAACAGTCAATTAAACCTGGTCTTGATAAATATTTTAGAGGATAACGCATGTTAGGGCTAGGTTAGCCCTGGGATTTGCACTCATCAGACTCATACTTTCGCATTCTTCTCATACTTGTTGAACTGATCCTGGGCTGTTTCTCGAT